>NC_092278.1:19342356-19382356 GCF_036320965.1 Panulirus ornatus
GCAGCTGGTACAAGGGCGTGTGTTTCAGGCCCTTTATATATATATATATATATATATATATATATATATATATATATATATATATATATATATATATATAAGTTCCCAAGTGCACTTTCGTGTAATAATCACATCATCAGGTTAGACACAAGAGAGAAATATAACAGTCAGTTGATATACATCGAGAAGAGACGAAGCTAGGACGCCATTTGGTAAACATGTTTACCAAATGGCGTCCTAGCTTCGTCTCTTCGGTGTATATCAACTGACTGTTATATTTCTCTCTTGTGTCTAAGCCTGATGATGTGATTATTACACGAAAGTGCACTTGGGAACTTATCGTGTTTCATTTTCCCCGTGGACTCATGGGAATATACTTGATCACGCGCAAAACTGTGATCGTTTCCAATATATATATAATATATATATATATATATATATATATATATATATATATATATATATATATTATATATATATATAAAAATCATTTAAAAAAAAAACAGGTGGGTAAAAAAAATTTATTGAGCACGGGAATGAGAGAGAGAGGAGAGAGAGGGAGGAGAGAGAAGAGAGGATGAGGAGAGAGGGGAGAGAGGTTCAGTGGGAGGGGAAACGGTAAGGCGTTTACCCTTTGTAACAAGTTCAAATACTGGGTTTGGGTCTGCTATGACGCGGGGATGGCGCCTCGCAGTGAGTGAACTGCTCTCAAAAAATCCAAACATGAAAAATGTCTACGCCATTTTAAGGGCGACGTAAGGATAAAGGTGACGCTAGTTTGGAAATGGGAAAAAAAAAAGGGGGGGAAAGGGGGAAAGGGTTTACGCTTTGTTTGGGGAAAAAGGGGGGGAAAAAGGGAGGGAAGGGGGAGGTGACGCTAGTTTGGAAATAGGAAAAAAAAAGGGAGGGAGGGGGGGGTTACGCGGTTTTGGGAAAAAAAAGGGGGGGGGGGGGGAAAAAGGAAAAAAAAAAGGGGGGAGGGGGAGGTACGTAGTTGAAATAGGAAAAAAAAAGGGAGGGAGGGGGGAGGTGACGCTAGTTTGGAAATAGGGAAAAAAAAGGGAGGGGGGGGAGGGGGGAAAAAAAAAAAGGGGGGGGGAGGGCCCAGTTTGGAAATGGGGGGAAAAAAAAAAGGGAGGGGGGGGAGGGGACGTAGTTTGGGGAAAAAAGGGGAAAAAAAGGGGGGGGGGGGGAGGGTTTTTGCCCCCAAAAAAAAATTAAAAAACAAAGGGGAAGGGGGGTTGAGTTTTTTGGGTAAAGAAACGTTGACGCTACTTTGAAAATAGGAAAATGGGTTTATGGGTTTTTATTTTTCTTTGATTCATTTTTGTGATGTCCATCCATTTTTGGGCCCCCCACACACACACACAAAACACAAACCCCTATAATATTTTATATTTATTTATATATTTTTTATATAATTAATCCCTGGGGGGTAGGGGAGGAAGAATATTCCCACGGTTTTTTCCCCGCTGCGTAGAAGGCGATAAAGGGAGGGTGCGGGGGGCTGGGAAAAACCCCCCTTTTTTTTTTTTTTTTTTTTCCAAAGAAGGGGAAAAGAGAAGGGGGCCGGTGAGGTAAATTCCCCCAAGGGCCCAGTCCTCTGTTTAAAACCTACCCCGCTATCCGGGAAATGGCGAATAGTATGAAAGAAAAGATTATTATTATATATATATTATTATATATATATATTATATATATTAATATATATTTTATTATCAAGGGTTTTCTCCCTTTTACATATGTGTCAAGCGTATTTATATGTTTAGCGAGGGCCTTTTCCCCAAAACCCCACAAGAGTGTGTGTTTTCCCGTTCCCCCCCACACACACCCCCAACCCCGCGAGCCTGACGCTACCTCAAGCAAGCAAGCATGAAGGTGAGGCCGGGTGGAGGGGAGGTGTTTAGTTCCCTCCACCTTCCCTCCCTTCCCTCCACCTCCCTTCCACCAAGGCGGCGCCGTTAAAACCGTCGTGTTTTGCGAAGTCCAAAATAATCTCATGGCGGACCAACCCCCCCCCCCCCCCCCTTACCCCTCCCCCCTTCCCCCCTTACCCCTCCCCCCTTCCCCCCTTACCCCTCCCCCCTTCCCCCCCCTTCCCTTCCCCCCCTCCCGGGGGGTCGTTCTTGGTGGCTGTGTGCCTGACGTGCTGGGCTCATGACGCTCTCTCTCTCTCTCTCTCTCTCTCTCTCTCTCTCTCTCTCTCTCTCTCTCTCTCTCTCTCTCTCTCCCTCTCTCTCTCTCAGCCCGTGTGTCTCTATTTTATCCCATTTTTTTTTCTTTTTTTTTAAATGGTGTTTTATATCTATATATACGACACTTGAGCACGATGGTACGACCCTTGAGCACGACGATACGACCCTTGAGCACGGCGGTACGACACTTGAGCACGACGGTACGACACTTGAGCACGGCGGTACGACCCTTGAGCACGACGGTACGACCCTTGAGCACGACGGTACGACACTTGACCGCGACGGTACGACCCTTGAGCACGGCGGTACGACACTTGAGCACGACGGTACGACCCTTGAGCACGACGGTACGACACTTGAGCACGACGATACGACCCTTGAGCACGGCGGTACGACACTTGAGCACGACGGTACGTTCCTTGAGCACGACGGTACGACCCTTGAACTAAACTTAACGACCCTTAGACACGCCAGTACGACCATGGCGCATAACGGTACGACCTTTTGAGCGCCGGGCTGCAACGACCCCTTATCCCAGCAGTACGACCCTTATGTGTACTGGCCTGGCCTTTCAACCTACCATGAACGCTGTGGCAGGAGAGACGAGGGTGTCATATGACACAGGTGGGTTGTAGGGGTGGCAGAGGAGAGCACTCAGTTCATGACACATTGTTGAGGTGGCTAGAGGATGGATACATGACACGGAAATGACACATGACACAGGAGGTGGCATTGAATGTAGGGGAGGGGAGGGGGAAATGACACATGACACAGGTGGTGGCATTGAATGTAAGGGAGGGGAGGGGGAAATGACACATGACACAGGTGGTGGCATTGAATGTAGGGGAGGGGAGGGGGAAATGACACATGACACAGGTGGTGGCATTGAATGTAGGGGAGGGGAGGGGGAAATGACACATGACACAGGTGGTGGCATTGAATGTAGGGGAGGGGAGGGGGAAATGACACATGACACAGGTGGTGGCATTGAATGTAGGGGAGGGGAGGGAAATGACACATGACACAGGTGGTGTCAGAAATGCTGGGACACGTGGCGCAGATGGTGGCACGGTGTTGTCATGTGACATCACTGGTGGGAGGGTGAGCGGAGGTTGGCACAGGCTTTGGCAGGAGGATGACACATGACACAGATGGTGGCAGGAGGAGTTAGGGGGGGTGATGACACACTAGCATGACACAGATGGTGGGGGGGGGGTGAGGCAGCTGGACTGGCATATGACACAGGCTAGGACAAGGAAGGTAGGGTTGCCTATACTTTGGCACGGCTGCTGTCATACGATACATGACACTAAGGTATGACAGCTTGGGGGGGTTAGGGGGTTTAGGGTGTGACACTTGGCATAGATCGGTCATATGGGGAGTGTCATACCGAACTAGGGGGGGAGGGGGTAACCACATGAACGAGGTAGTGTGGTGGGAAGTGGCATATGACACGGAGAGTAGAGAGAGAGACTGACATGTGTCATTGAATGACAGTGGTGGGGGGGGGAGGAGGGGGGCCAGGGCTGACATATGACACTAACGGGGGAGGGGGGGAGGCCCTTGGGCCAAAGGCGTCTGGATACATGACACAGGTTAGGCCACGGAGCGATGACATGACACATGACACTGACGGAGGAAGGGTGAGGGTGAGGGTGTGAAGAAGAAGGAGGGAGGTGGAGGAAGAAGGAGGAGTTGTAACGCGTTACGGGATGTGACAGGAGGTAGGTGGGGGTGTTGGTCACACGTGACAATGACAGGGTGGACGTCATGCATGTTGTTATGACACAGTAGAAGGCGACACATGACACAGCTGGTGGCGGAGAGGGTTGCCAGAGCCAGCTGGTAGACTCTGTGCCAGCCAGCTGCCTCAGTAGCGAGGGTGGAGGTGTGGACTCTGGGGGGGGGTGGTAGTGGTCCGTCCGAGGTGGAAGACTAGGAACCAGTGGTGGTGGTGGAGGAGGTGGAAGATGGTGGTTTTAAGTGGAGGAGGAACCTGCCCACTTTTAAGACTCGGTGGAAGGGACCCGCTCCACCTTAGAACCAGGTGGAGGATCGTGGTGGTGGAGGAGGTGGAAGATGGTGGTTTTAAGTGGAGGAAGAACCTGCCCACTTCTAAGACTCGGTGGAAGGGACCCCGTTCCACCTTAGAACCAGGTGGAGGATCGTGGTGGTGGAGGAGGTGGAAGATGGTGGTTTTAAGTGGAGGAAGAACCTGCCCACTTCTAAGACTCGGTGGAAGGGACCCGTTCCACCTTAGAACCAGGTGGAGGATCGTGGTGGTGGAGGAGGTGGAAGATGGTGGTTTTAAGTGGAGGAAGAACCTGCCCACTTCTAATACTCGGTGGAAGGGACCCCGTTCCACCTTAGAACCAGGTGGAGGATCGTGGTGGTGGAGGAGGTGGAAGATGGTGGTTTTAAGTGGAGGAAGAACCTGCCCACTTCTAATACTCGGTGGAAGGGACCCCGTTCCACCTTAGAACCAGGTGGAGGATCGTGGTGGTGGAGGAGGTGGAAGATGGTGGTTTTGAGTGGAGGAAGAACCTGCCCACTTCTAAGACTCGGTGGAAGGGACCCCGTTCCACCTTAGAACCAGGTGGAGGATCGTGGTGGAGGAGGTGGAAGATGGTGGTTTTAAGTGGAGGAAGAACCTGCCCACTTCTAAGACTCGGTGAAAGGGACCCGCTCCACCTTAGAACCAGGTGGAGGATCGTGGTGGTGTTGGTGGAGGAGGTGGTTGGGCCTTGTGTTGTCGAGTGTGTGGTGGTGGAGCCTCCAACATAGTGATCTCTCGCGTGCCTCGCGCTGACGACAGTGAGTCTCTCGTGCGCACGGCGGTACGACCCCTCAAGCATACGGAGGTACGACCCCTCAAGCATACGGTAGTACGACCCCTCAAGCACACGGCGGTACGACCCCTTATGCACACGGCGGCACGACCCCACAAGCATACGGAGGTACGACCCCACAATCGCACGGCAGTACGACCCCTCAAGCACACGGCGGTACGACCCCCTTCCTTAAGCCCGACGGGAGCGACCACCTGGGTATGATAGAGCAAGTCTTTGACCTGACCCCTGACAGGGCGCGTCGAAAAGGTCAAGTCATCATTCCCAAAGGGTCGTACCGTCGTATCCAGGGGTCGTACCATCGTACCCAAGGGTCGTACCGTCGCACTCAAGGGTCGTACCGTCGTACTCAAGGGTCATACCCAAGAGTCGTACCGTCGTACTCAAGGGTCATACCCAAGGGTCGTACCGTCGCGCTCAAGGGTCGTACCGTCGTACTCAAGGGTCATACCCAAGAGTCGTACCGTCGTACTCAAGGGTCGTACCCAAGGGTCGTACCGTCGTACTCAAGGGTCGTACCCAAGGGTCGTACCGTCGTACTCAAGGGTCATACCCAAGGGTCGTACCGTCGTACCCAAGGGTCGTACCGTCGTACTCAAGGGTCGTACCACAGAGGGAAATCACTGAAAGCGTCAGTATTTTCATGGTGTGGTTGATTCTGATACATGAAAGTTACTACAATAAATTAACGAGAAAATAATAAGTTATTACCTGTGTTATATATATATATATATATATATATATATATATATATATATATATATATATATATATATATATATAGATATATATATATTCCTATGAGTCCGCGGGGAAAATGAAACACGAAAAGTTCCCAAGTGCACTTTCGTGTCATAATCACATCATCAGGGGAGACACAAGAGAGAAATATAACAGTCTTTTCGATGTATATCAACTGACTGTTATATTTCTCTCTTGTGTCTCCCCTGATGATGTGATTATTACACGAAAGTGCACTTGGGAACTTTTCGTGTTTCATTTTCCCCGTGGACTCATAGGAATATATATATATATATATATATATATATATATATATATATATATATATATATATATATATATATATATATATATATGTATATATATATATATATAGTGTGTGTGTGTGTGTGTGTGTGTGGGTGTGTTGTTTTGACTTCAATAATTGTATGTGTTATGTAGGTCACTTGATACATACATATGTGACAGCCGAGGCCAGGTTATTAACCATGTGACGCAGTGTGACGAGTCTTCTGTCACGACCTGTAACGTTGGTTGGCTCTGTGACGCTCGCCTGCAACCCCGGGGGTCGCCGGTGTAACACAGTCGTGTTATATGCCTCTGTAACGGCATCTTCAATATATCAGGGGGGGTCGTTACCACAGTAACGCTGTGACTGTCGCCCTCTGTAACGCTCATCCCTGTTATCTGAGCACGCCCGCTACGAGGCCAGACCGCTGCTACGAGGCCAGACCGCTGCTACGAGGCCAGACCGGTGCTACGAGGCCAGACGCTGTATGCTACGAGGCCAGACCGCTGTTACGAGGCCAGACCGCTGTTACGAGGCCAGACGCTGTTACGAGGCCAGACCGCTGCTACGAGGCCAGACGCTGTTTGCTACGAGGCCAGACCGCTGTTACGAGGCCAGACCGCTGCTACGAGGCCAGACCGCTGTTACGAGGCCAGACCGCTGCTACGAGGCCAGACCACTGTTACGAGGCCAGTCCTCGTGCAACAGAGGACGCGGCGCGGGTCGGGGGGGAAGTTGTGTGGCGGGAACACCTCCCCCGCGCCCCCCGCGCGCGGGCGCGTGTGTGTGTGTGTGTGTGTGTGTGTGTGTGTGTGTGTGTGTGTGTGTGTGTGTCTGGCCTCGAGAGCGCCAGAGCAAAGCGGAGGAGAAGCCAGGCTTTTGCCACTGTTGTTACCTCGCCCTCTAGCACCAGCACAACACCCTCCTCGCTGACGGATCACACCACAAGTGTTATGAAGGGGTCCACCTTACCCTTGAAGCAGGAGGGCTGTGTCTGCTGAAGGAGGCTGCTGCTCCCTGCTGTGCAGCAGCAGACAGTGACAACAGCAGCAGTAGCAGCAGAAGGAGTCTGTCTGTCTGTCTATTTGTGTATAGTGAGTATGGTAATCTTTAGTTCAAGGGTTGAGTTCACACTGGCTTTTCCATTTTTGTAGTTTCATTTTGCATTCGTCGTCCATATATATATATTTTTTTCTTGTGTGTGTGTGTGTCCGTTTGGTATAGATTTTTATATTGTGAATGTATATATATATCATTTTGTGTACTCTGGTGAAATTTGTGTATATGGATATACACGACCGAGTTTGTATGTATACATACACGGTGAGAGGTAGAGTTACACACACACGCACACACACACACACACACACACACACATACACACACACACACACACATACACACACACACATACACACACACACATACACACACACACACACACACACACACAAACATACACATGGGGGGGTGTCACCCCACGTGACCAAACGCCCCCCTCCCCCCCAAGAGGAGGAAGAGGCCTCTCTCTTTGTCTCTCTCTCTCTCTCTCTCTCTCTCTCTCTCTCTCTCTCTCTCTCTCTCTCTGAGGGGGGAGGGGTTTGCTTGGGATGGGGTGGGTGGGGGGGGATGATACTTGTCCCTCAATCTCGTATTTTGTGAAGAAACAAAGGTTTGGGAACAGTAATGCTGTTGTCAAATCCTCGTTTAACTTCTCGTTACAAAGGAGACCAACATGTCCCTCCTCCTGTGTGGGGCGCAGCTTCGAGGCTGCTGGGGTTCCGAGAGAAAAAAAATATATATGAAGTCGAGAAGTTGTGTAATTAAAGTTAGATGTTTATTACATGGTTTTATCATTAGTATTGGTCGTTTGACCAACCAACTGCTGGAGTGTTATGTTGGAAAGTGGAATTTATGTCAGAGTTAAACCTGCCAAGTTTTATATTGATGCTCAAAGTTCCTATTATTTTCCTCATTTCATTTATATATATATATATATATATATATATATATATATATATATATATATATATATATATATATATATATATATATATATATATATATATCACACATAATGCTGTCCAACAGAAAGGACTCGAACCCAGGACCTTTGCGAGACATTTGGGAACGCTAAACGCTCAGACTCGAACCCGGGACCTTTGCATGGTAGTTGGGAACGCTAAACGCTCGGATATATATATATATATATATATATATAAATATATGTATATATATATATATATATATATATATATATATATATATATATATATATATATATATTAAAGTGAGTTAGACGTGAATGTTGAAGTAAGAATGCTTGTCAGCCATGGCCTGACTTCATCCTTGGCACAGTTCCACTGGAGGAAAAAAAAAGAAAGAAAGAAAGAAAGAAAGAAAGAAAGAGTCACATGTTTACATTGTGGATATTTAGTCTGGCTCACACACACACACACACACACACCTGGAGGGGATACCACACCCACGGGTGTGGGGGGGTCCAGACAGGTGAGTCTCTCTCTCTCTCTCTCTCTCTCTCTCTCTCTCTCTCTCTCTCTCTCTCTCTCTCTCTCTCTCTCTCTCTCACTTTACACAGGGGGGTGTATAAGCAGTGGTGACTCTCACATGATATTATCCAGTGGTTGGGAGTAGACCCCGGTTGGAGGAGCGGTAAATTTCTTTCAACACCCACTGCAATACTTGAGAGGACGTGTGTGTGTTGCGCGCCCGCGCACACACACACACACACACACACACACACATACACACACACCTAGCTTAGGCTAGTGTGTGTGTGTGTGTGTGTGTGTGTGTTTGTTAATACATAGCAGTAAAGACATGGTATATATATATATATATATATATATATATATATATATATATATATATATATATATACATATATGATAGAAAGTTAAGAAACGGGGCAACACAAGTGTTAAACCCTTTCCCCAAACACACAAATAGTAATCACACACACACACACACACACACACACACACACACACACACAGACACACACACACACACACACACACGCGCGTGAGGGGAGTCAGCACACACATGAGGGGAATCACCACCTTACGTTTCCCCTCTTGGATCATGAAGGAGCAAATGTTTTTGTCCAAAATGTACTGAGGAAGGACGGGGCTGGGTCTGGCCCCGCGGTGTTGGGTCTGGCCCCGCGGGGCACTGTCTCCCAGACCCGTGTCGTTAAACCCCTGTGAGCAGGAGGGTCTGGAGCCTTGGTCGTGATGCCCTTGGTGGGGCCTTTTGACCTGGCCCTTAAGGGTCAAGATCAAGGGCGAAGATCATCATAACCCAAGGGGTCGTACCACTGAAATGACTGAAGCCTCATAGTGTTATAATGAACTCGTAACACCTCACGTAACGTCTTCAAATTCCATATTTTGAGTTTCTCTTTTTTTATATGAAATGGGTCATTTCCCATCGCTTAATTGCTCGTGAGTCTTATCCTTGCTCACAATGACTCACAAGAGGTGCCCCATGTTTTAAGATTCCATATTTTGAGTTTCTCTTTTTTGATATGAAATGGGTCATTTCCCATCGCTTAACTGCTCGTGAGTCGTGTCCTTGCTCACAATGACTCACAGGAGGTGCCCTATGTCTTAAAATTCCATATTTTTAGTTTCTCTTTTTTGCATAAAATGGGTCATTTCCCATCGCTTAATTGCTCGTGAGTGGCTTCTTCATGGTTCATCGTGAGTTCGTCTGTCGTGCTGGTGCATCTTGCGTTCTCGTATGTATCTGCAGGTGTGGGTTACGTCCCGTAATGCACCTCGAGACAGGTGGAGTCAGGTGGGGGGGTCAGGTGGTTAATCTTAAAGTTCCATCTGGGCCAGAACAAAGCTAGTTTGGCCACCTCTGTCGCCACCTGCTGTGTACATACACCGTGTGTTTGTGTGTGTTGTGTGTGTGTGTGTTGTGTGTATGTGTGTGTGTGTGTGTGTGTGTGTGTAGGCCTGGTAAGGCTACACAGGCACAGACGACGATGCTCACCAAGGCCTTGATTGGCCCATGACTAAAGGTATATAGAATAGTGAACTACGAATAGAATGAAAGAAATGAAAGAGTAACCCCTTAATGGTATTGAAATGATGGAAAATAAACGCGACTTTAAGAAGAAATAAAAAACGGGAGGCAGCCCCTCTCAGTTCTTAGAAGATATTTGAGGACATTAAGAAAAAAAGGGAAAAGGCATTCCAAAACTTAGCGGCGTAAGGAAAGAAATAGAGGCTCAGAGCAGGAGGCCCCTCCTTCCTCCTCCGTGTGTTGCTGAGGGCCGGTCTGTCAGGATGTGTGGACAGTGGCCGATATCCAGTCCTTCGTATTGGACGAAGGCGCCCTTCGCAGGGCCAGCTGCTGCTGCTGCTGGTGCTGTGGCAGCTGGCTGGCCAGCCCCCGCGCCCCGCCCCGTCGCCCCGCCAACCAACCACTCGCTCACACATTTCAACACTGTAGTTAGAAGGAAGAGAAAGGAAAGGGGAAAAAAAGGAATAAAACTTGGGGGCCCCAGAGATGGGAAAGGAGGAAATCAAATGCCTCGTATCCTAGTGGTTCATTAGGTCGTCCCTCCATCATTAAGAGAATACTTGAAAAACGAATCTGGGTCTTCGTTGAACGATCGCTGAACGAACCTGAGTCTCTTACGTTGAACTTTAAGACAGTGAGTTTCACGAATCTTCGTGTGTGTCTATATATATATATATATATATATATATATATATATATATATATATATATATTCTTTTCTTTTCTTTCAAACTATTTGCCATTTCCCGCATTAGCGAGGTAGCATTAAGAACAGAGGACTGGGCCTTTGAGGGAATACCCTCACCTGGCCCAATTCTCTGTTCCTTCTTTTGGAAAATTAAAAAAAAAAACGAGAGGGGAGGATTTCCAGCCCCCCGCTCCCTCCCCTTTTAGTCGCCTATCCCCAGGGAATATATATATATATATATATATATATATATATATATATATATATATATATATATATATATATATATATATATATATTCCTGTAAGTCCACGTAGAAAAGTGGAAAATGAAACACGATTTCCCAAGTGCACTTTCGTGTAATAATCACATCATCAGGGGAGACACAAGAGAGAAATATAAGTCAGTTGACATACATCATGTTTTGGATAATCACATGTTTACCAGATGGCGAGGTGGCGATGGGAATAAATAAAGGCAGACAGTATGAATTATGTACATGTGTATATATGTATATGTCTGTGTGTGTATATATATGTTTACATTGAGATGTATAGGTATGTATATTTGCGTGTGTGGATGTGTATGTATATACATGTGTATGTGGGTGGGTTGGGCCATTCTTTCGTCTGCTTCCTTGCGCTACCTCGCTAACGCGGGAGACAGCGACAAAGCAAATATAAATAATATATATATATATATATATATATATATATATATATATATATATATATATATATATATATATATATATATATATCCTCTCGTGTTTGACCATCTTAGTCCTTGTTAGTCGTATATTTCATCATGGGTTAATTAATTTTTCTATCTGAGGTCTGTAATTACCTCATTAGTCCCTCATCCGCTTACCATAGAGATCCGGCCTTTAATTAAGCTAATCTTTTATCCACTAATGAGTCATTACTCTGAGCCTTAAACTCAACCGCTTTATGGACAGGATCTTGGGGGTTCGCCAGATCTGGGTTCGCCAGATCTGGGTTCGCCAGATCTAAGTTCGCCAGATCTGGGTTCGCCAGATCTTGATCCGCCAGATCTGGGTTCGCCAGATCTAAGTTCGCCAGATCTTGGTCCGCCAGATCTTGATCCGCCAGATCTGGGTTCGCCAGATCTGGGTCCGCCAGGTCATTGTTCGCCATGGCTATTATATCTTGCTGTCCATGACTCGTGCTCAAGGTTCGTGCAGTCGTGTTCAAGGGTCGTATACCGTCGTCGTGCTCAAAGGTTGTATACCGTCGTCGTGCTCAAGAGTCGTGCCGTTGTGTTCGAGGGTCGTACCATCGTGCTCAGGGTTCGTACCGTAGTGTTTAAGGGTCGTACCGTCGTCGTGCTCAAGGGTCGTACCGTCGTCGTGCTCAAGGGTCGTACCATCGTGCTCAGGGGTCGTACCGTAGTGTTCAAGGGTCGTACTGTCGTGCTCAAGGGTCGTACCATCGTGCTCAGGGGTCGTACCGTCGTGCTCAGGGGTCGTACCATCGTGTTCAGGGTTCGTACCGTCGTGTTCAAGGGTCGTACCGTAGTGTTCAAGGGTCGTACCATCGTCGTGCTCAAGGGTCGTACCGCCGTGCTCAAGGTACACACTACCTGACCCTCCCATTTCCCCCATATAGTCAGACACTCCCATCTCTTCCAGCTGGTCTAATCAACCCATCCTTAGATGGGTTACCGTGGATACAGGGGTTCGATCCCTTCCCTTCTCCCCTTCTCTCTCTCTCTCTCTCTCTCTCTCTCTCTCTCTCTCTCTCTCTCTCTCTAAGTCTCTTGTCACAAACTTGACTTCAAGTCGGATTGGTTTGGTTAATGAGGTGACAAACTGTGGGGGTGTGGGGTTGTGGAGGAGGGGGTGTGTGGGAGTGTGGGGGTGTGTGGGGTTGAGCACGACGGTATACGACCCTTGAGCACGACGGTATACGACCCTTGAGCACGACAACGGTATACGACCCTTGAACACGACGGTATACGATCCTTTGAGCACGACGGTATACGATCCTTTGAGCACGACGGTATACGACCCTTGAACACGACAACGGTATACGACCCTTGAGCACGACGGTATACGACCCTTGAGCACGACGGTATACGACCCTTGAGCACGACAACGGTATATGATCCTTGAGCACGACGGTATACGACCCTTGAGCACGACGACAGTATACGATCCTTGAGCACGACGGTATACGATCCTTTGAGCACGACGGTATACGACCCTTGAGCACGACGGTATACGACCCTTGAGCATGACAACGGTGCGACCCTTGAGCACGACAACGGAACGACCCTTGAGCACGACGACGGTACGACCCTTGAACGCGACGGTATACGACCCTTGAACACGACGGTATACGATCCTTGAGCACGACGGTATACGATCCTTGAGCACGACGGGATACGATCTTTTGAGCACGACGGTATACGATCCTTTGAGCACGACGGTATACGATCTTTTGAGCACGACGGTATACGATCCTTTGAGCACGACGGTATACGATCCTTTGAGCACGACGGTATACGACCCTTGAGCACGACGGTATACGACCCTTGAGCATGACAACGGTGCGACCCTTGAGCACGACAACGGAACGACCCTTGAGCACGACGACGGTACGACCCTTGAACGCGACGGTATACGACCCTTGAGCACGACGGTATACGACCCTTGAGCACGACAACGGTATACGACCCTTGAACACGACGGTATACGACCCTTGAGCACGACGGTATACGACCCTTGAGCACGACGGTATACGACCCTTGAGCACGACAACGGTATACGACCCTTGAGCACGACAACGGTATACGACCCTTGAGCACGACAACGGTATACGACCCTTGAACACGACGGTATACGATCCTTGAGCACGACGGGATACGATCTTTTGAGCACGACGGTATACGATCCTTTGAGCACGACGGTATACGATCTTTTGAGCACGACGGTATACGATCCTTTGAGCACGACGGTATACGATCCTTTGAGCACGACGGTATACGACCCTTGAGCACGACAACGGTATACGACCCTTGAGCACGACGGTATACGACCCTTGAGCACGACGGTATACGACCCTTGAACACGACGTTATGCGATCCTTGAGCACGACAACGGTATACGACCCTTGAACACGACGGTATACGACCCTTGAGCACGACGGTATACGACCCTTGAGCACGACGGTATACGACCCTTGAGCACGACAACGGTATACGACCCTTGAGCACAACCTTACCACCCCAAAAACCCACGACTCACACAACCCCTTGAGCGAGTACTTCAGACTTGACCTCTGACCCCGGTCCTCATCTCGAAGGAGGTCAAGTCCACTGCCAGGTCACCCTACCAAAGAGGTCAAAGGAGACAATTTGAAAGAAAACGAGAAGATATTGTGCCATTTGATGATGTGGGACGACATTAATGAGTGGGACAGACATGAACACGACTTACAATTTAGACACACGACTGAATGAGGAGGGAGGGAGGGGGTTGTTATTTCATGTGTGACGGTGGTGGCGACGGGAATGAATAAGCGTCTGGGGTAAACCATGGAAAGTTCTGTGGGGCCTGGATGTGGAAAGGGAGCTGTGGTTTCGGTGCATTATTACGTGACAACTAGAGACTGAGTGTGAACGGATGGGGCCTTTGTTGTCTTTTCCTAGCGCTACCTCGCACACATGAGGGGGGAGGGGGTTGTTATTCCATGTGTGGCGAGGTGGCGACGAGAATGAATAAAGGCAGACAGTATGAATTATGTACATGTGTATATATGTATATGTCTGTGTGTGTATATATATATATATATATATATATATATATATATATATATATATATATATATATATATATATATATATATTTCTTTCATACTATTCGCCATTTCCCGCATTAGCGAGGTAGCGTTGAGAACAGAGGACTGGGCCCTTGAGGGAATATCCTCACCTGGGCCCCTTCTCTGTTCCCTCTTTTGGAAAATTAAAAAAAAAAAAGTGAGAGGGGAGGATTTCCAGCCCCCGCTCCCTCCCTTTTTAGTCGCCTTCTACGACACGCAGGGAATACGTGGGAAGTATTCTTTCTCCCCTATCCCCAGGGATAATATATATATATATATATATATATATATATATATATATATATATATATATATATATATATATATATATATATGTATGCGATGAGATGTATAGGTATGTATATGTGCGTGTGTGGACGTGTATGTATATACACGTGTATGTGGGTGGGTTGGGCCATTTCTTTCGTCTGTTTCCTTGCGCTACCTCGCTGACGCGAGAGACAGCGACAAAGCAAAATACATATATATATATATATATATATATATATATATATATATATATATATATATATATATATATATATATATATATGTCCCTCTCACACATAGCGATGGTGATGGGTGATAACACACACACACACACACACACACACACACACACACACACAAACACACACACACACACACACACACACACACACACACACACACACACACAAACACACACACACACACAAACACAAACACAATGCCTCATATCAAGGACTGAGTGAATCATGAAGAACAAAATGAGTCGAATGAGTTAGTATAAACATGATACATTGCGAGCGAAACAATATGGAAAACATTGATTGTATAATGATGATGAATGGACAAAGAGAAATTGAACAGACGAAAAAAATGAAAGACAATTATTGAGAGTAATAAGAAAATGGGACGTCGCTACGAATGGACCATAGACTGAAAGAAATAAAAATCGTAATGAATAATAATAATGGCGTGGAGAACACAGACGAAGAACTGTGATAAAATGAACGAAATGTTAAGTTTTTTTTGGGGGGGTGAGGGAGTTGGAAATTTCCTTTGTAGATGAGAGAGAGAGAGAGAGAGAGAGAGAGAGAGAGAGAGAGAGAGAGAGAGAGAGAGAGAGAGGGGTATTCAAGTGCTGTGTGGTGTGTGTGTGTGTGTGTGTGTGTGTGTGTGTGTGTGTGAGGGGGAGCGAGGCAAGGTCACTTGAGGGTCAATATCCGGGGCCAGGTCGTGTTACCAGCCCGGGGACTGACCACTCTCCCCTCAACCCCTCCCCTCACTCCCACTCCCACCCCTCCTCCCCTCCTCCGTGTGTTGTGTGTGTGTGTGTGTGTGTGTGTGTGTGTGTGAGTGTGTGTGTGTGTGACAGCTATAGATTTTGGCCGAACTCTCTCTCTCTCTCTCTCTCTCTCTCTCTCTCTCTCTCTCTCTCTCTCTCTCTCTCTCTCTCTCTCTGAAATCTTACGCGGTCTAATACCCCCGGTACTGTGGACCCCACACCAGTACCTGGGGTATTAGAAATGACACTATGGTACTTCTTCGCTGTATCCCGGTACTGGTCCATATCTCCCGGTCCTGGGCGTGGTCCAGGGTTGTGTACTGGTGGTCCACTCACAGTGTTGTCTACGTTAGAAACCCGGTACTACGAAGGCCCACCCCCCAAAACCTAGGTGTAACTTATCCCGGTATTGAGCCACACACATCTCTCACTCCCGGTAATACACACACACACACACACACACACACACACACGTACCGGCAACCTCTATAGTACTGGGGCACTACACACACCCCCATTTACCCCTTTCCCAGTACTGGGGCTTCCGGTAACACGTTACCGGTAAATAAACCATCACTTTTTTTTGAAGCCAATCTCCCTTCTTTTCCCTTTATCTTCCTTCAGCGCCCGCGCGCCCTTCGCCTCCATCGCCGAAGACGAAATGCGGAGCCTCGATAGCGAATCACAGTGCGTAGATGTGGTTGTTCACTGGCCCCGTGGTGTGTGGTTGTTCACTGGCCCCGTGGTGTGTGGTTGTTCACTGGCCCCGTGGTGTGTGGTTGTTCACTGACCCGTGGTGTGTGGTTGTTCACTGGCCCCCGTGGTGTTTGGTTGTTCACTGGCCCCCGTGGTGTGTGGTTGTTCACTGGCCCGTGGTGTGTGGTTGTTCACTGACCCGTGGTGTGTGGTTGTTTACTGGCCCGTGGTGTGTGGTTGTTCACTGGCCCGTGGTGTGTGGTTGTTCACTGGCCCCGTGGTGTGTGGTTGTTCACTGGCCTCCGTGGTGTGTGGTTGTTCACTGGCCCCGTGGTGTGTGGTTGTTCACTGACCCGTGGTGTGTGGTTGTTCACTGACCCGTGGTGTGTGGCTGTTCACTGGCCCCGTGGTGTGTGGTTGTTCACTGACCCCGTGGTGTGTGGTTGTTCACTGGCCCCGTGGTGTGTGGTTGTTCACTGGCCCCGTGGTGTGTGGTTGTTCACTGACCCCGTGGTGTGTGGCTGTTCACTGGCCCCGTGGTGTGTGGTTGTTCACTGACCCCGTGGTGTGTGGTTGTTCACTGGCCCCGTGGTGTGTGGTTGTTCACTGGCCCGTGGTGTGTGGTTGTTCACTGGCCCCGTGGTGTGTGGTTGTTCACTGGCCCGTGGTGTGTGGTTGTTCACTGGCCCCGTGGTGTGTGGTTGTTCACTGGCCCCGTGGTGTGTGGTTGTTCACTGGCCCGTGGTGTATGGTTGTTCACTGACCCGTGGTGTGTGGTTGTTCACTGGCCCCCGTGGTGTGTGGTTGTTCACTGGCCCCCGTGGTGTGTGGTTGTTCACTGGCCCCGTGGTGTGTGGTTGTTCACTGACCCCGTGGTGTTTGGTTGTTCACTGGCCCCCGTGGTGTGTGGTTGTTCACTGGCCCGTGGTGTGTGGTTGTTCACTGACCCGTGGTGTGTGGTTGTTCACTGGCCCCCGTGGTGTGTGGTTGTTCACTGGCCCCGTGGTGTGTGGTTGTTCACTGGCCCGTGGTGTGTGGTTGTTCACTGGCCCGTGGTGTGTGGTTGTTCACTGGGCCCGTGGTGTGTGGTTTTTCACTGAGCCCGTGGTGTGTGGTTGTTCACTGGCCCCGTGGGTGTGTGGTTGTTCACTGACCCGTGGTGTGTGGTTGTTCACTGGTCCCGTGGTGTGTGGTTGTTCACTGCCCCATGGTGTGTGGTTGTTCACTGGGCCCGTGGTGTGTGGTTGTTCACTGGCCCGTGGTGTTTGGTTGTTCACTGACCCGTGGTGTGTGGTTTGTCACTGGCCCCCGTGGTGTGTGGTTGTTCACTGGTCCCGTGGTGTGTGGTTGTTCACTGGCCCGTGGTGTGTGGTTGTTCACTGGCCCGTGGTGTGTGGTTGTTCACTGGCCCCCGTGGTGTGTGGTTGTTCACTGACCCCGTGGTGTGTGGTTGTTCACTGGCCCGTGGTGTGTGGTTGTTCACTGGCCCCGTGGTGTGTGGTTGTTCACTGGCCCCGTGGTGTGTGGTTGTTCACTGGCCCGTGGCGTGTGGTTGTTCACTGGCCCCGTGGTGTGTGGTTGTTCACTGGCCCCGTGGTGTGTGGTTGTTCACTGGCCCCGTGGTGTGTGGTTGTTCACTGGCCCCGTGGTGTGTGGTTGTTCACTGGCCCCGTGGTGTGTGGTTGTTCACTGACCCGTGGTGTGTGGTTGTTCACTGGCCCCGTGGTGTGTGGTTGTTCACTGGCCCCGTGGTGTGTGGTTGTTCACTGACCCCGTGGTGTGTGGTTGTTCACTGGCCCCGTGGTGTGTGGTTGTTCACTGGCCCCGTGGTGTGTGGTTGTTCACTGGCCCGTGGTGTGTGGTTGTTCACTGACCCGTGGTGTGTGGTTGTTCACTGGACCCGTGGTGTTTGGTTGTTCACTGGCCCCGTGGTGTGTGGTTGTTCACTGGCCCGTGGTGTGTGGTTGTTCACTGACCCGTGGTGTGTGGTTGTTCACTGGCCCGTGGTGTGTGGTTGTTCACTGACCCGTGGTGTGTGGTGTTGTGTGTGTGTGTGTGTCTGTCCCCTCACATCACAACCCCTCAACCTCAAAATTACCTTAAACACACAGACACACACTTAACCTCCTACAACCTCCAACCTACAACCCTCCCTTAACCTCCTACAACCTCCAACCTCCCTTAACCTCCTACCACCTCCTACAACCTACAACCCTCCCTTAACCTCCTACAACCTCCAACCTCCCTTAACCTCCTACAACCCCCTACAACCTACAACCCTCCCTTAACCTCCTACAACCTCCAACCTCCCTTAACCTCCTACAACCTACAACCCTCCCTTAAACTCCTACAACCTCCAACCTCCCTTAACCTCCTACAACCTCCTCCAACCTACAACCCTCCCTTAACCTCCTACAACCTCCAACCTCCCTTAACCTCCTACAACCTCCAACCTCCCTTAACCTCCTACAACCTCCAACCTCCCTTAACCTCCTACAACCTCCAACCTACAACCCTCCCTTAACCTCCTACAACCTCCAACCTCCCTTAACCTCCTACAACCTCCTACAACCTACAACCCTCCCTTCACCTCCTACAACCTCCAACCTCTCTTAACCTCCTACAACCTCCAAACTCCCTTAACCTCCTACAACCTACAACCCTCCCTTAACCTCCTACAACCTCCAACCTCCCTTAACCTCCTACAACCTCCAACCTCCCTTAACCTCCTACAACCTCCAACCTACAACCCTCCCTTAACCTCCTACAACCTCCAACCTCCCTTAACCTCCTACAACCTCCAACCTCCCTTAACCTCCTACAACCTACAACCCTCCCTTAACCTCCTACAACCTCCCACAACCTCCCTTAACCTCCTACAACCTCCAACCTCCCTTAACCTCCTACAACCTACAACCCTCCCTTAACCTCCTACAACCTCCCACAACCTCCCTTAACCTCCTACAACCTCCAACCTCCCTTAACCTCCTACAACCTACAACCCTCCCTTAACCTCCTACAACCTCCACAACCTCCCTTAACCTCCTACAACCTCCTACAACCTCCTTTAACCTCCTACAACCTCCCCTCTCTCTCTCTCTCTCTCCCTCTGCGTTTAAGTAGAGACATTGCAGAAGAGAGTGAGGAGTTAAAAGGCATCATAGTGACACTCGTAGAAAACGCAGTGCGCGCACACACACACACACACACACACACACACACACACACACACACACACACACACCGTTTTTCCTGTCGTGTGTATGTGTGTGTGTGTGTGTGTGTGTGTGTGTGTGTGTGTGTGTGTGTGTGTGAATAAATGCTCATAATAATGCTATGTCGTAAACTCACAACACAAAAAGGACTTTTGAGTCTTACGGCTGGCAACAATGACCCCCTTTTTGGGGTCTAGCTGGTTTACCTCACATTGTGGCTTTTGGTTTACCTCCTCATATTAAACGTATTGAACACCCCCTCCTCTTTCCCCCTCCCCCCCTTCATTAACCACGGTTAATATCGTTGATCGCCTGCGTTAATCTGGTGTTTTTTAAACGACCTAACTCGTTGATTTTAAATGTCACGTTCCTATGGGTTTACATCGCACCTCAATGTTTACTGTGTATACTTAGTTTACTTAAGAGGTAAACTTTTAGGAATTATTTATATGATTTGCTTGAATATTTTTTTTTCCATTGTGGTTTACCTTTTTTTTATGTAAACTTGGTTTACCTGTCTGGTTTACCTGTTTTACTTGGACGTGTATCCCTCACAGTGTACGTTCCCTAGGGGTAAACCTGGCCTCTTTAAGTCAGCCTCACTGGCTGGGTTTACCTTTTTGGTTTACCTCTTGAATTACTTCCTGTTTAACACATTTACGTGTTTAGTTTACCCCATGTGTATAAACCTTTTCTCATAATTCAAATTGGTTTACTGCCGTTTACGTAATAGTCTACATCCTTTGGTTTACTCTCGTGACTTGAAGGCATGGTTTACATGAAAGGTTTACTCCCATTCTAATGATGGTGTACCGGTTTATGATGATCATGTTGGTTTACACAAACTTCCCTTTGGGTTTACCTCTGACTAAAACGTTTTTTCCGTCCTTGGTTTACTTCCATGGTTTACTAACCTAAGCTTGAACCAAGGTTTATTTTCGTGGTTTACTAACTTGACCCTGATTACGTTTTTTTTTTGGAGTATTTCCATGGTTTACCTTCCCTTGCTTGAAAGAGTTGCTTGGTTTACTTCTGTGGTTTAGTCCTTACTCCGTGGTTTACCAACCTTGGTTTATAAGAAGGTTTTCTCCCTTGGTTTACCTGCGTGGTTTACTAACCTTAGCTTAAAGCAAGGTTTCATACCTTGGCTTACTTTCGTGGTTTACTAACCCTGTCCCTTGGTTTACTTTCGTGGTTTACTGACTGCTTATAACAAGGTTTTTGTGTCGTGGTTTACTTTCATGGTTTACTGACACTTTATAACATGGTTTTTGCCCCTTGGTTTACTTTCATGGTTTAATGGCAGCTTAAAACAAGGTGTTGTGTCTTGGTTTACTCTCGTGGTTTACTCATCCCCAGATACACCTAACCCCCACCCCCCCCACACACACTCCGTTACCACCAGCAGTGTGGGGGCGCCTCTCTCTCTCTCCTACTCCTCCCTCCCCCTACACTCCCTCCCTCGTAAACCAAAGTTTACATCAGCGTCTTATGCTTGATGTAAACCAGGTTTGGTCCCTTGCAATTTCACACCCCCCCTCTCCCACTATAACACCCCCCCCCCTCTTCTCTCTCCCCCTCCCACACCCATAATGCAATTTTATAACACCTCCCTCCCCTCTCTCTCTCTCTCTCTCTCTCTCTCTCTCTCTCTCTCTCTCTCTCTCTCTCTCTCTCTCTCTCTCATAGTTATAATCATCGTGTCCCCAAAATTTCCCCCCCTTTCCCCCCCCCACAACCCAAAATTTCCCCCCTTTCCCCCCCCAACCCAAAATTTTCCCCCTTTCCCCCATCCCAAAATTTCCCCCTCCCCCAACCCAAAATCCCCCCCCTTCCTTCCCCTCTCCCCCCCCTTCCTTCCCCTCTCCCCCCAAAAAAAAGAAAATGGTATTTGCGAGTTGAGAAGAAGAAGAAGAAGAAAAACAAAAATGGGAACATGACACCTCATGAAATATATATATATATTATCTCTAAATGAATTTAGAATTTTCTCTCATGTAAAAAAGAGAAAAAAAATACATATATTATATTTCCCTGGGGGTATGGCGGGACACAGATGTTACTAAATAGATTAATATAATGATTTAGATGATAACAAGGGAGTTTTTGAAACGTTGAAATTGCCCTCTGAGATATAGACAAGGGGTCAGGTCAGGTCAGGTCAGGTCAACCTGCCCCACGCCTTGACCTTTGACCTCATGGGTGACCAACCACTTTACTAACAAACGCAGATATGTTATGTAATATATTTTTAACCATAATATATATATATATATATATATATATATATATATATATATATATATATATATATATATATATATATATATATATACATAAGCTCGCTGTGAGGTCAGGACACACCACAGTGGGGTCAAGAGTTCATGTTGTTGTTGTTGTTGTTGTTGTTGTTGTTTTTGTTGTTGTTGTTTGTTGTTGTTGTTGTTGTTGTTGTTGTTGTAGCCGGGTTGTGACGTAAGGCTCTTGTGTCCTAACCTCAAACGAAAAGAGATTTTTTTGTTTGTTTGTTTGTTTCCAAGGTTTTGAGTATCCCTGTGTGTTTGTTTGTTTGTGTGTGTGTGTGTGTTCTTCCCCCCCCCCCCTCCCCTCGACCCGTTTTCTTCGTCCCGGTTGCTTGTCGTTTTCGTTCTCCACCCTATTATGTTCGTCCCATTACAGCTGTAACTTCTGAATTCCTTCGATTAATGAGGTAGTTCTGTAACAGAGAGTTTACCTCTGGTATACTCCAGGTATACTCGTGAGTATACGTTTGTATATGTCGGTACGTGTGTATATCGTGTGTATTTCTGTGTGTCTATGTGGTTGTCTGCTGGTGGGTGTGGTCTAATGTAGTTACCCCATTAACAAGAAATGTCCCTCAAACCGTTTTCTATTCCCCTTTCAAGCCTAACCTCATTGTATAATGAATCAATTTGAATTAGCATCTTGATGTGTTTATTCATGATAAACGAACATTATGATATTTAATGAAGACATACGTAAAAAAAAATAAAAATAAAATAAACATTAAAATGGCGTATAGTGACAGCCATTATTCAATTTTTTTTCCCTTAAATCCATTTGATTTTTCAAAAAGTTTCATCCTTTTTTTTGGTGAGACATTCACTATCTTTTTTCCCTCAACTTCAAATGTCCAGAATTCCAGTTGTTAAAGGTCTTATTTATACTTTTTCCAGTTACCATGGCAACAACAGTCCCTCTGCCGAGTCGCCACCAAAGTATGTGGTTGTTAATGATAAAGATAATGTTTAATGTTAATGATAAAGATAAATTCTTGGTTCACTCGTTTGGCTTTGTGGTGTGTGGTGTGATGTGTCTGTGTGTGGGAGGAGCTTCTGCGGGAGTGACGGGCCTGTGGTTCGTCAGCCTATAGCCGCTGGGCGGAGCTTAGGGTAACGGGCTTGTGGTTCGTTAGCTTAGCGCCGCTGGGCGGAGCTTAGGGTGGCGCGCTTATGGTTCGTTTGCCTATAGCTGCTGGGCGGAGCTTAGGGTGACGGGCTTGTGGTTCGTCAGTCTACAGCCGCTGGGCGGAGCTTAGAGTGACGAGCTTGTGGTTCGTTAGCTTAGCGCCGCTGGGCGGAGCTTAGGGTGGCGCGCTTATGGTTCGTCAGCTTATAGCCGCTGGGCGGAGCTTAGAGTGACGGGCTTGTGGTTCGTCAGCCTATAGCCGCTGGGCGGAGCTTGACGGTGACGGGCTTGTGGTTCGTTAGCCTACAGCCGCTGGGCGGAGCTTAGGGTGACGGGCTTGTTGTCCGTTAGCCTACAGCCGCTGGGCGAAGCTTAAGGTGACGGGCTTCTGGTTCGTCTGCCTATAGCTGCTGGGCGGAGCTTAGGGTGACGGGCTTGTGGTTCGTTAGCTTATAGCCGCTGGGCGGAGCTTTGTGGGCTGACGGGCCTGTGGTTCGTCAGCCTAGCACCGCTGGGCGGAGCTTTGTGGGCTGACGGGCTTGTGGTTCGTCAGCCTCGCCTCGCCACACTGGCTCACACCTGCTCATATTAACCCTCTCCACTCACACTTTTGGCTTCCTTCACCGCACAAACTCGCACATACAGTCGCTCGGACACTCACTCGCACGCACGCACGCAAGAACGCACGCGCGCACGCTCAGGCACGCACACACACACACACACACACACACACACACACACACACACACACACACATTTTATATGCATACAACGTCCCATATATATATATATATATATATATATATATATATATATATATATATATATATATATATATATATATATATTGGAAAGGGTCACAATTTTGCGAGTGACCAAGATATTCCTGAGTCCACGGGGAAAATGAAACACGAAAAGTTCCCAAGTGCACTTTCGTGTAATAATCACATCATCTCCCCTGATGATGTGATTATTACACGAAAGTGCACTTGGGAACTTTTCGTGTTTCATTTTCCCCGTAGACTCATAGGAATATATATATATATATATATATATATATATATATATATATATATATATATATATATATATATATATATATATATATATTCATACTTACACATACACACACACACACACACACGTGCATGTGTGAGGCACTGTACACGCTGTCATTTGCACTGGGCGCACATATTCTTTCTTAGGCAGTGTTAACACATAGTCTTGTTAGTGACATGATGTGATCTCTGATCTCTCTCTCTCTCTCTCTCTCTCTCTCTCTCTCTCTCTCTCTCTCTCTCTCTCTCTCTCTCTCTCTCTCACGCAACCCTTACTAAAAGCTCTCACTAATATACACATAGTTGTTTTCACGGTAATTAATAACTGGTTGGTCACACTTTTTCGTTTCTGCGCTAACAGCATGTGTGGTTTGATGCTCTCTCTCTCTCTCTCTCTCTCTCTCTCTCTCTCTCTCTCTCTCTCTCTCTCTCTCTCTCTCTCTCTCTCTCAATGACTTCCAGTGTTAAGGCATGTGCGATATGTGTTATGATAAGGGATGCAATGAGAGTTTGGTGAAAACTCTCTCTCTCTCTCTCTCTCTCTCTCTCTCTCTCTCTCTCTCTCTCTCTCTCTCTCTCTCTCTCCCTTAAACATCACGCCCTCGGTCAAGGAGAGTTCAACGCTGCCATGAGTTAATACGCCAGTTGCTCTGGCGCAATACAGTGCTATGTGTCTCCTTTATAAATAAATATTTAGGATTTATATCTATAATAATTATGTGACTTTCAGTGTTTATATTTCCGTCTATATTCCCCATAGATTTCTATCTAGTTCGCCATTGATGACGAATATCTAAGATATATATATATATATATATATATATATATATATATATATATATATATATATATATATATATATATATATATATTTCTTTTTCGGGTTAATGAGACGCGAGGATTAGTCTCTCTCTCTCTCTCTCTCTCTCTCTCTCTCTCTCTCTCTCTCTCTCTCTCTCTCTCTCTTCCCGTTTTCTATAGGTTCTCTTCCATTTTCTTTCAGTTATACTCATCTGTGTGTTGCCGCTCTGTCCTTAGATATGATATAGAAGGAATATAGGGGCCTTTTATAAGACAAGGACCCACATATATATATATATATATATATATATATATATATATATATATATATATATATATATATATATATATATATATATATATAATCAGGATAACTATTTTAAAAATTATATAATCTTTATTAACAATAGTAACAGGGTGATTTTTCTTCCCTTCCTTCCTTCCTTCCTTCCCTCCTCCCTCCACCTCCTTTCTCTTCTCTCCCCCTTCCTTCTCCTCCTCCTCCCCCCGCCTCTCCGTTTCCCACGCACGCAGGCGAGCGCCCATCGCCTCACTGGAGTGTATGGAGGAATTCCAAGGTTGTGGCGGTGATCATGTGTCCACCCGCAGCGACTCACAAGCCATCGTGTCCCGCCAGTCCTCCCTGGCCTCCGCCCTCAGGTACAAGCCCCTGGGCAAGTCAGGTCTGCGCGTGTCGCACCTCGGCCTCGGTGAGTAAGGAAAACTTCCCCCCTTGGTTGGACGACCTCCTCCTCCTCCTCTTCTTTGACCTCCTACTCCTCCTCCTGCTCCTCCTCTTCTTTGACCTCCTCCTCCTTCTCCTCCTCCTCCTCTCTTCTGCCTCCTACTCCTCCTTCTCCTCCTGCTCCTCTTCTTTGACCTCCTACTCCTCCTCCTACTCCTCCTGCTCCTCCTCCTACTCCTCCTCCTGCTCTTGCTCCTCTTCTTTGACCTCCTACTCCTCCTCCTCTTCTTTGACCTCCTCCTCCTCCTCCTCCTCCTACTCCTCTTCTTTGACCTCCTCCTCCTCCTCCTCCTCCTCCTCCTCCTCCTCTCCTCTGCCTCCTCCTCCTCCTGCTCCTCCTGCTCCTCTTCTTTGACCTCCTACTCCTCCTGCTCCTCCTCCTCTTTGATCTCCTACTCCTCCTTCTCCTCCTCCTCCTCCTCCTCCTCCTCCTCCTCCTCCTCCTCCTCCTCCTGCCCCTCCTCCTCTTCTTTGACCTCCTACTCCTCCTCCTCTTCTTTGACCTCCTCCTCCTCCTCCTCCTCCTCCTACTCCTCTTCTTTGACGTCCTCCTCCTCCTGCTCCTCCTCCTCTTCTTTGACCTCCTACTCCTCCTCCTGCTCCTCCTCCTCTTCTTTGACCTCCTACTCCTCCTTCTCCTCCTGCTCCTCTTCTTTGACCTCCTACTCCTCCTCCTGCTCCTGCTCCTCTTCTTTGACCTCCTACTCCTCCTCCTGCTCCTCTTCTATGACCTCCTACTCCTCCTCCTCCTCCTCCTCCTCCTCCTGCCCCTCCTCCTCTTCTATGACCTCCTCCTCCTCCTCCTGCTCCTCCTCCTCTTCTTTGACCTCCTACTCCTTCTCCTCCTCCTCCTCTTCTTTGACCTCCTCCTCCTCCTGCTCCTCCTCTTCTTTGACCTCCTACTCCTCCTCCTGCTCCTGCTCCTCTTCTTTGACCTCCTACTCCTCCTCCTGCTCCTCCTCCTCTTCTTTGACCTCCTACTCCTCCTCCTGCCCCTCCTCCTCTTCTTTGACCTCCTACTCCTCCTCCTGCTCCTCCTCCTCTTCTTTGACCTCCTCCTCCTCCTGCTCCTCCTCTTCTTTGACCTCCTACTCCTCCTACTGCTCCTCCTACTCTTCTTTGACCTCCTACTCCTCCTCCTGCTCCTCCTCCTCATCTTTTTTGACCTCATGATGACCTCCGAGAGGTGTGTTTGTGTGTGTGTGTGTGTTTGTGACCACCTCATGACAGCTCTCTGTAGTAGACAGACACAGAGAGACAGAGAGACACACGGACATAGACACAGTTTGTGGTATGGTTTGAAAGAGTTATATATGGACTATATATATATATATATATATATATATATATATATATATATATATATATATATATATATATATATATACATGATGTTGATTTCTCTTGCAGAGGGGTATAATGTAGATTTGATGGAGAAGGTCCTAGAGGAAGGCTGAATTTGGACTGGTACATAAGGAAGTACCTTATTGGGTCAGGTCAGCAGTTACGGAGGTGACCTGTAATTGTCTAATGACCGGAGACTTGACCTGACCCTCATCTATCCAATTGAACAATGTCAACATGGAACAGTTTATTTGTTTTATGTTGTTGTTGTTGTTGTTGTTGTTGTTGTTGTATTTGTATAGACGAAGGAACCAGGTACTTGAAGGGGGCATGATGGATACATGATAAACAGAAAGGTTAAAGAAAATGGGAGAACGTTCTTGTCCAGTTGAGAAGAAAGGAGAAAACGGGAGAGACAAGGAGAAAACGGGAGAGACAAGGAGAAAACGGGAGAAACATAAGATTTGTGAGTCCTTGTGAGAACTGGAACTACACTCCTACAAGATCTTGTGTTTACATCTTGTCTGGTCGTCTCTGTGATTTACATGGACCTCCCCATGGACTAAACTGGCGTGGTTACAAACTGTTTGTGGTTGTGAACTGCCTCAGGTGTAAGGATCTAGTGACGGTAAACTGCCACAGTTTAACGAGGTCGTTACAACACAATAAACTGCCGCAGTTTAACGAGGTCGTTACAACACAATAAACTGCCGCAGTTTAACGAGGTCGTTACAACACAATAAACTGCCGTAGTTTAAAGAGGTTGTTACAACACAATAAACTGCCGCAGTTTAACGAGGTCGTTACAACACAATAAACTGCCGCAGTTTAACGAGGTCGTTACAACACAATAAACTGCCGCAGTTTAACGAGGTTGTTACAACACAATAAACTGCCGCAGTTTAACGAGGTTGTTACAACACAATAAACTGCCGCAGTTTAACGAGGTCGTTACAACACAATAAACTGCCGTAGTTTAAAGAGGTTGTTACAACACAATAAACTGCCGCAGTTTAACGAGGTCGTTACAACACAATAAACTGCCGCAGTTTACACAGCGGGGGACGGACCAGTCTCATTTGTGGAAGTTTGTTTACACAACTGCCTCGCCTCCCGGCCCTTTGAACCAACCCCCCCCCCCCCTCCTCCCCCCTCCCCTCCCCTCCCCCCCTCCCCACCGCCCCTCCCCTCCCCTCCGCCCCTCCCCTCCGCCCCTCCCCTCTCCCTCAACCCCCCTCCCCCCGAACACAGACACACACACACACACACGCGCGCGCGACTCTTTCTCCAACACGTCCAACTCCCTCAGCTACATCCTCCAACCCGTCTCCAACAGCCTTCTCCAACACACAACAGCTCTCTCTCTCTCTCTCTCTCTCTCTCTCTCTCTCTCTCTCTCTCTCTCTCTCTCTCTCTCTCTCTCTCTCTCACACACACACACACACACACACACAAAATAGGAATGAGGTGAGGCTTCAGGTTGTGTGTGTGTGTGTGTGTGTGAGAGAGAGAGAGAGAGAGAGAGAGAGAGAGAGAGAGAGGACGGCACTGGGAGACAGTGTGAGCGACGGAAGCCAGTGAACCATAGTTATGGCTCGAATGGCCATGCTACCGTCCCCAAAACATCCTACATGTTCCTTGTGTGGAAGCCAAACATCTTACATGTTCCTTGTGTTGAAGCCATGCATCTTACATGTCCCTTGTGTTGAAGCCAAAACACCTTACATGTTCCTTGTGTTGAAGCCAAACATCTTACGTCCCTTGTGTTGAAGCCAAAACACTTACATGTTCCTTGTGTTGAAGCCAAACATCTTACGTCCCTTGTGTTGAAGCCAAAACACCTTACATGTTCCCTGTGTTGAAGCCAAAACACCTTACGTCCCTTGTGTTGAAGCCAAAACATTTACATGTTCCTTGTGTTGAAGCCAAACATCTTACATGTTCCTTGTGTTGAAGCCAAACATCTTACGTCCCTTGTGTTGAAGCCAAAACACTTACATGTTCCTTGTGTTGAAGCCAAACATCTTACGTCCCTTGTGTTGAAGCCAAAACACCTTACATGTTCCCTGTGTTGAAGCCAAAACACCTTACGTCCCTTGTGTTGAAGCCAAAACATTTACATGTTCCTTGTGTTGAAGCCAAACATCTTACATGTTCCTTGTGTTGAAGCCAAACATCTTACGTCCCTTGTGTTGAAGCCAAAACACTTACATGTTCCTTGTGTTGAAGCCAAACATCTTACGTCCCTTGTGTTGAAGCCAAAACACCTTACATGTTCCCTGTGTTGAAGCCAAAACACCTTACGTCCCTTGTGTTGAAGCCAAAACATTTACATGTTCCTTGTGTTGAAGCCAAACATCTTACATGTTCCTTGTGTTGAAGCCAAACATCTTACGTCCCTTGTGTTGAAGCCAAACATCTTACATGTTCCTTGTGTTGAAGCCAAAACACTTACATGTTCCTTGTGTTGAAGCCAAAACACTTACATGTTCCTTGTGTTGAAGCCAAAACACTTACATGTTCCTTGTGTTGAAGCCAAACATCTTACATGTTCCTTGTGTGAAGCCATGTTCCTTGTGTTGAAGCCAAACATCTTACATGTTCCTTGTGTTGAAGCCAAACATCTTACACGTTCCTTGTGTTGAAGCCAAACATCTTACATGTTCCTTGTGTTGAAGCCAAACATCTTACACGTTCCTTGTGTTGAAGCCAAACACCTTACGTCCCTTGTGTTGAAGCCAAACATCTTACATGTTCCTTGTGTTGAAGCCAAACATCTTACATGTTCCTTGTGTTGAAGCCAAAACACTTACATGTTCCTTGTGTTGAAGCCAAAACACTTACATGTTCCTTGTGTTGAAGCCAAACATCTTACACGTTCCTTGTGTTGAAGCCAAACACCTTACGTCCCTTGTGTTGAAGCCAAAACACCTTACATGTTCCTTGTGTTGAAGCCAAAACACTTACATGTTCCTTGTGTTGAAGCCAAACATCTTACATGTTCCTTGTGTTGAAGCCAAACATCTTACATGTTCCTTGTGTTGAAGCCAAACATCTTACATGTTCCTTGTGTTGAAGCCAAACATCTTACATGTTCCTTGTGTTGAAGACCAAACACCTTACGTCCCTTGTGTTGAATACCAAACACCTTACGTCCCTTGTGTTGAAGCCAAACATTTTACATGTTCCTTGTGTTGAAGACCATACACCTTACGTCCCTTGTGTTGAAGCCAAACACCTTACGTCCCTTGTGTTGAAGCCAAAACACTTACATGTTCCTTGTGTTGAAGCCAAACATCTTACGTCCCTTGTGTTGAAGACCAAACACCTTACGTCCCTTGTGTTGAAGCCAAACATCTTACATGTTCCTTGTGTTGAAGCCAAACATCTTACGTCCCTTGTGTTGAAGAGCAAACACCTTACGTCCCTTGTGTTGAAGCCAAACATCTTACACGTTCCTTGTGTTGAAGCCAAACACCTTACGTCCCTTGTGTTGAAGCCAAACATCTTACATGTTCCTTGTGTTGAAGACCAAACACCTTACGTCCCTTGTGTTGAAGCCAAAACACTTACATGTTCCTTGTGTTGAAGCCAAACATCTTACACGTTCCTTGTGTTGAAGCCAAACACCTTACGTCCCTTGTGTTGAAGTCAAACACCTTACGTCCCTTGTGTTGAAGCCAAAACACCTTACATGTTCCTTGTGTTGAAGCCAAAACACCTTACGTCCCTTGTGTTGAAGCCAAACATCTTACATGTTCCTTGTGTTGAAGACCAAACACCTTACGTCCCTTGTGTTGAAGCCAAAACACTTACATGTTCCTTGTGTTGAAGCCAAACATCTTACACGTTCCTTGTGTTGAAGCCAAACACCTTACGTCCCTTGTGTTGAAGTCAAACACCTTACGTCCCTTGTGTTGAAGCCAAAACACCTTACATGTTCCTTGTGTTGAAGCCAAAACACCTTACGTCCCTTGTGTTGAAGCCAAAACACTTACATGTTCCTTGTGTTGAAGCCAAACACCTTACGTCCCTTGTGTTGAAGTCAAACACCTTACGTCCCTTGTGTTGAAGCCAAAACACTTACATGTTCCTTGTGTTGAAGCCAAACACCTTACGTCCCTTGTGTTGAAGCCAAAATACATCTTGCACTTGCTCCTGATGTTGAAGCCAGACTCATGCAACTATTGTGTCGACTTCGTACGTTGACGAAAGTTGTGATCGCTTGGATTTTACGTGTTGCCCATCTTGGGAAGGTAGCGCACTGAGTGTTGACCTTATCTTGCTCCTGTACCCGGGGGGATAGTTATGTACAGGTATTGACCCCTTGTTCCAGCCTGGTTGGGTAGTTTGACTTCACACCCTGTGAGGGTAGTGTGACCTCTGTTGACCTTGTCTCCCTGGTAATTTAGTGTGACCTCAGCTGACCTTAAGTCTCTCTAGGAGGGGGAATGTGACCTAAGGTAGAGCTTTAATGACCTTGATGGTGTAGTGTGACCTCAGATGACCTGTTCCTGTCTCTCACCTCCCACCTGCACGGTAGTATGACCTCAGATGACCTCCTCCTGTCTCTCCTCCCCCCGGTAGGTAGTGTGACCTCAGCTGACCTCCTCCTGTCTCTCCCTCCCCCGGCACGGTAGTGTGACCTCAGCTGACCTCCTCCTGTCTCTCCTCCTCCCCCAACACGGTAGTATGACCTCAGATGACCTCCTCCTCCCCCCGGCACGGTAGTATGACCTCAGCTGACCTCCTCCTGTCTCTCCTCCTCCCCACCGGCACGGTAGTATGACCTCAGATGACCTCCTCCTCCCCCCGGCACGGTAGTGTGACCTCAGCTGACCTCCTCCTGTCTCTCCTCCTCCCCCAACACGGTAGTATGACCTCAGATGACCTCCTCCTCCCCCCGGCACGGTAGTATGACCTCAGATGACCTCCTCCTCCCTCCTCCTCCCGGTAATATGACCTCAGATGACCTCCTCCTCCCTCCTCCTCCCGGTAATATGACCTCAGATGACCTCCTCCTCCCCCCGGCACGGTAGTATGACCTCAAATGACCTCCTCCTCCCCCCGGCACTATGACCTCAGATGACCTCCTCCTCCTCCCCCCGGCACGGTAGTGTGACCTCAGATGACCTCCCGCCACAGGAACCTGGGTGACCTTCAGCCCCCAGGTGTCGGAGGAGACTGCCGAGGAGATCATAACGGTCGCTTACGACGCTGGCATCAATCTATTCGACCTGAGCGAGGCGTACAGCGGAGGTCGAGCCGAGGTGCAGCTAGGCGCCATCCTGAAGAAGAAAGGTTGGAGGAGGACCTCGTACCACGTCATCACCAAGGTCTACTGGAACTCCAAGTAAGGCACCTCCATATCCTCGGACGGGCAGGGACGAGGAACTGGCTGGTTGGGTGGTTGGTTGGGTGGTTGGGTGGTTGGTTGGTTGGTTGGTTGGGTGGCTGGCTGGATGGCCTGTTGGTTGGCTGGCTGAATGGTTGGTTGGGTGGTTGACTGGGTGGTTGGTTGGTTGAATGGTTGGCTGGCTGGCTGAATGGTTGGTTGGCTGGCTGAATGGTTGGTTGGCTGGCTGAATGGTTGGTTGGGTGGTTGGCTGGTTGGTTGGTTGGCTGGCTGAATGGTTGGCTGGTTGAATGGTTGGTTGGCTGGCTGAATGGTTGGTTGGCTGGTTGGTTGGCTGGGTGAATGGTTGGTTGGCTGGGTGAATGGCTGGTTGGTTGATTGGCTGGCTGAATGGTTGGCTGGCTGCTTTGCTGGCTGGTTGGCTGGCTGAATGGTTGGTTGGCTGGGTGAATGGTTGGTTGGCTGGCTGAATGGCTGAATGGCTGGTTGGCTGGCTGAATGGTTAGCTGGCTGATTGGTTGGCTAGGCTGGACCTCTCGCCCTCTCCACCCAGTCTTGTGACACGTTCGCTGCCACACCACTGTGGTAGGGTCAGGTCAGAGGTCGTGTCATGGTGATCCAAGGTCATACCGTTATACACAAAGAGATTTTAAATACATTACCCATATATCCATCACGATATAAGCATATTGGATGCATTTATCAATAAACTTAATCATAAAACTTATTTATATAATCCTATAGTAATTCAAACCCCTTTTAGTCCATGGAAATGCAAAATAAATGTCATTATATTTGAACGATAAGTGATTTACACTAATGATAAGTGATTTACAGTAATGATAAGTGATTTACACTTATGATAAGTGATTTACACTAATGATAAGTGATTTACAGTAATGATAAGTGATTTACACTAATGATAAGTGATTTACACTAATGATAAGTGATTTACACTAATGATAAGTGATTTACACTAATGATAAGTGATTTACACTAATGATAAGTGATTTACACTAATGATAAGTGATTTACACTAATGATAAGTGATTTACACTAAGGATAAGTGATTTACACTAATGATAAGTGATTTACACTAATGATAAGTGATTTACACTAATGATAAGTGATTTACACTAATGATAAGTGGACACACAAAACCTCGTCAGTTTCAACACCATCTTAAAATGGCAACGAAATTTTCCCTCAGTACAGAAAGTTATTATTAATATGTCATCGACCACAGTTCCCTTCATTACTGCTATCACATCTTTCACATTATCATATATAAATTCATATATAAATTCATATATATATATATTCAGAACTGGTCTTTGAGCTTTGATTATAAACTTCATTTTATAAGAGATGAAATCATTTGCTTGAGAATTTTATTAATATTAATTTGGAATCTATGTAACTATGTGATTCGCCCATATATATATATATATATATATATATATATATATATATATATATATATATATATATATATATATATATATATATATATATATATATATATATGCATATTTTTCTAATGCATTACCGCGAACAAAGAGAGCTTTTTTAAAATACAAATAATTACGAACTGCTGCCCCCCCAAAAAAAATTGCTTAATGAAATGTTTATTCTTTTCAAATGATAATAAGAGACGCCACCAAAGAAAAAAAAAAATAAAGGCTCAGTTGGGCTGTCTTGCGAACGCTGGCACCTCCTTCCCGTTCACATCTTGTGAACGTAAAATAGCAATAGTGTCGCTTCCCCTTATGGCCATTATGTATACTCTGGCCTTATATACACGAAGCTACCTCTCCGCTGTAGACTCTTATGTACCAGACGCCATTACATGGTCTTAATTAGATACGCAAACATAACAGACTAATTAAAAAAAAAGATGAATGATGACATTTCTCCAGCGAATGTGTACTTAAGTGAACCACATCAAGGAAAATATTAAGATCAGAGACAGAGTGGGTCGTGGGAGGGACCGACCAGACTCGCGGGTAATGGCAACACCCGAACTAGGGAATGTGTGGGATAGGCTACTGTAGTAGGCGTACAGGCAAGTTAAGTATGACACAGAATATTTCCCGTTATTCTAACTCGTGAGTATGCACAGGTAACATTACCTCAGAACACACCCAAAATGGAGTATAAGGTTTACTGCCATGTAAACCGTGAGTAGTTTACCTTTGCCTAACTCTACGTATTCTTACCTATCCCTAACTTACCGTAGTTTACCCTCCTTGATTTGGTTTAGTTTACCCCTAACTTACCGTAGTTTACCCTCCGTGATTTGGTTTAGTTTACCCCTAACTTACCGTAGTTTACCCTCCGTGATTTGGTTTAGTTTACCCCTAACTTACCGTAGTTTACAACGAGTATCCTTAACTTTCCTTAACTTGATGGATTAACCCATCGAGCTTGGCTTAGTTTACCTAATAACATGAGGCTGGGACCAAGGCATGACCTTTGTCTTCATCATCTCAAAGGAAAGAAAATTAGAGTATGAGAGAGAATGAATGAATTAATTAGAGCTCTTTAAGGAGGGAAGATTGGAGTAAAACATGAAGGACTACTTAACGTGGTTCACTGTACCTAAGTTAATTTACCTTAACTTAACTTACCCTAACTTGAGTTAGTTTACCTTACATAACTTGACGCATTGCCCTCTTGTTCTTAATTTAGTTTCTTGATTTAGTTTACAGTGTGACTTGGTTTACCTTATCTGACTTGGTTTACCTTATCTAACTTGGTTTACTGCTTTAAGGAAAATGGAAAAAGCTTTGTAGTTGTAAAATCGAAAAATAATATACATTTATATAAGTGTGTGTGTGTGTGTGTGTGTGTGTGTGTCCGTCTTCATCACATCACCCTGGACTTACCCTCACCTGGGCTGGGGTGAGGAGGAGGGGAGATGTATGACCCCTCACCCGTGTGTGGTAATTGTTCAAGGGGAAGAGGGGAAGGAGGCCAGTGTGTTGTATGGGGGGGGGGGGGAAGGAGGAGGACGAATGTGAGACGATGACACGTGTGAGGAGAGAGGGAGAGAGAGAGAGAGAGAGAGAGAGAGAGAGAGAGAGAGAGAGAGAGAGAGAGAGAGAGAGGACGGCACTGGGAGACAGTGTGAGCGACGGAAGCCAGTGAACCATAGTTATGGCTCGAATGGCCATGCTACCGTCCCCAAAACATCCTACATGTTCCTTGTGTTGAAGCCAAACATCTTACATGTTCCTTGTGTTGAAGCCAAAACACTTACATGATCCTTGTGTTGAAGCCAAACATCTTACGTCCCTTGTGTTGAAGCCAAAACACCTTACATGTTCCCTGTGTTGAAGCCAAAACACCTTACGTCCCTTGTGTTGAAGCCAAACATCCTACATGTTCCTTGTGTTGAAGCCAAAACACTTACATGATCCTTGTGTTGAAGCCAAACATCTTACGTCCCTTGTGTTGAAGCCAAAACACCTTACATGTTCCCTGTGTTGAAGCCAAAACACCTTACGTCCCTTGTGTTGAAGCCAAAACACCTTACATGTTCCTTGTGTTGAAGACAAAACACTTACATGTTCCTTGTGTTGAAGACAAAACATCTTACATGTTCCTTGTGTTGAAGCCAAAACACCTTACGTCCCTTGTGTTGAAGTCAAACACCTTACGTCCCTTGTGTTGAAGCCAAAACACCTTACATGTTCCTTGTGTTGAAGTCAAACACCTTACGTCCCTTGTGTTGAAGCCAAAACACTTACATGTTCCTTGTGTTGAAGCCAAACACCTTACGTCCCTTGTGTTGAAGCCAAAACACTTACATGTTCCTTGTGTTGAAGCCAAACACCTTACGTCCCTTGTGTTGAAGCCAAAACACTTACATGTTCCTTGTGTTGAAGCCAAACACCTTACGTCCCTTGTGTTGAAGCCAAACACCTTACGTCCCTTGTGTTGAAGCCAGAACACCTTACGTCTCTTGTGTTGAAGCCAAAACACTTACATGTTCCTTGTGTTGAAGCCAAACACCTTACGTCCCTTGTGTTGAAGCCAAACACCTTACGTCCCTTGTGTTGAAGCCAGACTCATGCAACTATTGTGTCGACTTCGTACGTTGACGAAAGTTGTGATCACTTGGATTTTACGTGTTGCCCATCTTGGGAAGGTAGCGCACTGAGTGTTGACCTTATCTTGCTCCTGTACCCGGGGGGGGATAGTTATGAACACGTTATTGACCCCTTGTTCCAGCCTGGTTGGGTAGTTTGACTTCACACCCTGTGAGGGTAGTGTGACCTCTGTTGACCTTGTCTCCCTGGTAGTTTAGTGTGACCTCAGCTGACCTTAAGTCTCTCTAGGAGGGGGAATGTGACCTAAGGTAGAGCTTTAATGACCCTGATGGTGTAGTGTGACCTCAGATGACCTCCTCCTGTCTCTCACCTCCCACCTGCACGGTAGTTTGACCTCAGATGACCTCCTCCTGTCTCTCCCTCCCCCGGCACGGTAGTATGACCTCAGATGACCTCCTCCCTCCCCAGCACGGTAGTATGACCTCAGATGACCTCCTCCTGTCTCTCCTCACCCGGCACGGTAGTATGACCTCAGATGACCTCCTCCTGTCTCTCGTCCCCCCGGCACGGTAGTATGACCTCAGATGACCTCCTCCTGTCTCTCCTCCTCCTCCCGGTAATATGACCCCAGATGACCTCCTCCTCCCCCCGGCACGGTAGTGTGACCCCAGATGACCTCCTCCTCCCTCCTCCTCCCGGTAATATGACCTCAGATGACCTCCTCCTCCCCCCGGCACGGTAGTATGACCTCAAATGACCTCCTCCTCCCCCCGGCACTATGACCTCAGATGACCTCCTCCTCCTCCCCCCGGCACGGTAGTGTGACCTCAGATGACCTCCCGCCACAGGAACCTGGGTGACCTTCAGCCCCCAGGTGTCGGAGGAGACTGCCGAGGAGATCATAACGGTCGCTTACGACGCTGGCATCAATCTATTCGACCTGAGCGAGGCGTACAGCGGAGGTCGAGCCGAGGTGCAGCTAGGCGCCATCCTGAAGAAGAAAGGTTGGAGGAGGACCTCGTACCACGTCATCACCAAGGTCTACTGGAACTCCAAGTAAGGCACCTCCATATGCTCAGACTGGCGGGGGGCAGGAACTGGCTGGTTGGGTGGTTGGTTGGGTGGTTGGTTGGTTGGGTGGTTGGCTGGCTCAATGGCTGGTTGGATGGCCTGTTGGATGGCCTGTTGGTTGGCTGGGTGGTTGGTTGGCTGGCTGAATGGTTGGCTGCATGGTTGGGTGGTTGGTTGGATGGCCTGTTGGTTAGCTGGCTGAATGGTTGGTTGGCTGGATGGTTGGTTGGCTGCATGGTTGGGTGGTTGGCTGGTTGGTTGGCTGGGTGAATGGTTGGTTGGCTGGGTGAATGGCTGGTTGGTTGATTGGCTGGCTGAATGGTTGGCTGGCTGCTTTGCTGGCTGGTTGGCTGGCTGGCGGGTTGGCTGGCTGAATGGTTGGTTGGCTGGGTGAATGGTTGGTTGGCTGGCTGAATGGCTGAATGGCTGGTTGGCTGGCTGAATGGTTAGTTGGCTGATTGGTTGGCTAGGCTGGACCTCTCGCCCTCTCCACCCAGTCTTGTGACACGTTCGCTGCCACACCACTGTGGTAGGGTCAGGTCAGAGGTCGTGTCATGGTGATCCAAGGTCATACCGTTATACACAAAGAGATTTTAAATACATTACCCATATATCCATCACGATATAAGCATATTGGATGCATTTATCAATAAACTTAATCATAAAACTTATTTATATAATCTTATAGTAATTCAAACCCCTTTTAGTCCATGGAAATGTAAAATAAATGTCATTATATTTGAACGATAAGTGATTTACACTAATGATAAGTGATTTACACTAATGATAAGTGATTTACACTAATGATAAGTGATTTACACTAATGATAAGTGATTTACACTAATGATAAGTGATTTACACTAATGATAAGTGATTTACACTAATGATAAGTGATTTACAGTAATGATAAGTGATTTACAGTAATGATAAGTGATTTACACTAATGATAAGTGATTTACACTAATGATAAGTGATTTACACTAAGGATAAGTGATTTACACTAATGATAAGTGATTTACACTAATGATAAGTGATTTACAGTAATGATAAGTGATTTACACTAATGATAAGTGATTTACACTAATGATAAGTGATTTACACTAATGATAAGTGATTTACAGTAATGATAAGTGATTTACACTAATGATAAGTGATTTACACTAATGATAAGTGATTTACAGTAATGATAAGTGATTTACACTAATGATAAGTGGACACACAAAACTCGTCAGTTTCAACACCATCTCAAAATGGCAACGAAATTTTCCCTCAGTACAGAAAGTTATTATTAATATGTCATCGACCACAGTTCCCTTCAGTACTGCTATCACATCTTTCACATTATCATATATAAATTCATATATAAATTCATATATATATATTCAGAACTGGTCTTTGAGCTTTGATTATAAACTTCATTTTATAAGAGATGAAATCATTTGCTTGAGAATTTTATTAATATTAATTTGGAATCTATGTAACTATGTGATTCGCCCATATATATATATATATATATATATATATATATATATATATATATATATATATATATATATATATATATATATATATATATATATATATATATATATATGCATATTTTTCTAATGCATTACCGCGAACAAAGAGAGCTTTTTTAAAATACAAATAATTACGAACTGCTGCCCCCCCCCAAAAAAAAATTGCTTAATGAAATGTTTATTCTTTTCAAATGATAATAAGAGACGCCACCAAAGAAAAAAAAATAAAGGCTCAGTTGGGCTGTCTTGCGAACGCTGGCACCTCCTTCCCGTTCACATCTTGTGAACGTAAAATAGCAATAGTGTCGCTTCCCCTTATGGCCATTATGTATACTCTGGCCTTATATACACGAAGCTACCTCTCCGCTGTAGACTCTTATGTACCAGACGCCATTACATGGTCTTAATTAGATACGCAAACATAACAGACTAATTAAAAAAAAAGATGAATGATGACATTTCTCCAGCGAATGTGTACTTAAGTGAACCACATCAAGGAAAATATTAAGATCAGAGACAGAGTGGGTCGTGGGAGGGACCGACCAGACTCGCGGGTAATGGCAACACCCGAACTAGGGAATGTGTGGGATAGGCTACTATAGTAGGCGTACAGGCAAGTTAAGTATGACACAGAATATTTCCCGTTATTCTAACTCGTGAGTATGCACAGGTAACATTACCTCAGAACACACCCAAAATGGAGTATAAGGTTTACTGCCATGTAAACCGTGAGTAGTTTACCTTTGCCTAACTCTACGTATTCTTACCTATCCCTAACTT
>NC_092278.1:19387356-19494856 GCF_036320965.1 Panulirus ornatus
GAACATATAAACAATGTTAGGTGTTATGCAAGGAGAACATATAAACAGTGTTAGGTGTTATGCAAGGAGAACATATAAACAGTGTTAGGTGTTATGCAAGGAGACATATAAACAGTGTTAGGTGTTATGCAAGGAGAACATATAAACAGTGTTAGGTGTTATGCAGAGGAGAACATATAAACAGTGTTAGGTGTTATAGCCAAGGAGAACATATAAACAGTGTTAGGTGTTATGCAAGGAGAACATATAAACAGTGTTAGGTGTTATGCAAGGAGAACATATAAACAATGTGAGGTGTTATGCAAGGAGAACATATAAACAGTGTTAGGTGTTATGCAAGGAGAACATATAAACAGTGTTAGGTGTTATGCAAGGAGAACATATAAACAGTGTTAGGTGTTATGCAAGGAGAACATATAAACAGTGTTAGGTGTTATGCAAGGAGAACATATAAACAGTGTTAGGTGTTATGCAAGGAGAACATATAAACAGTGTTAGGTGTTATGCAAGGAGAACATATAAACAGTGTTAGGTGTTATGCAAGGAGAACATATAAACAGTGTTAGGTGTTATGCAAGGAGAACATATAAACAGTGTTAGGTGTTATGCAAGGAGAACATATAAACAGTGTTAGGTGTTATGCAAGGAGAACATATAAACAGTGTTAGGTGTTATGCAAGGAGAACATATAAACAGTGTTAGGTGTTATGCAAGGAGAACATATAAACAATGTTAGGTGTTATGCAAGGAGAACATATAAACAGTGTTAGGTGTTATGCAAGGAGAACATATAAACAGTGTTAGGTGTTATGCAAGGAGAACATATAAACAATGTTAGGTGTTATGCAAGGAGAACATATAAACAGTGTTAGGTGTTATGCAAGGAGAACATATAAACAGTGTTAGGTGTTATGCAAGGAGAACATATAAACAGTGTTAGGTGTTATGCAAGGAGAACATATAAACAATGTTAGGTGTTATGCAAGGAGAACATATAAACAGTGTTAGGTGTTATGCAAGGAGAACATATAAACAGTGTTAGGTGTTATGCAAGGAGAACATATAAACAATGTTAGGTGTTATGCAAGGAGAACATATAAACAATGTTAGGTGTTATGCAAGGAGAACATATAAACAGTGTTAGGTGTTATGCAAGGAGAACATATAAACAGTGTTAGGTGTTATGCAAGGAGAAAATATAAACAGTGTTAGGTGTTATGCAGGGAGAACATATAAACAGTGTTAGGTGTTATGCAAGGAGAACATATAAACAGTGTTAGGTGTTATGCAGGGAGAACATATAAACAGTGTTAGGTGTTATGCAAGAACATATAAACAGTGTTAGGTGTTATGCAAGGAGAACATATAAACAGTGTTAGGTGTTATGCAACGAGAACATATAAACAGTGTTAGGTGTTATGCAAGGAGAACATATAAACAATGTGAGGTGTTATGCAAGGAGAACATATAAACAGTGTTAGGTGTTATGCAAGGAGAACATATAAACAGTGTTAGGTGTTATGCAAGGAGAACATATAAAAAGTGTTAGGTGTTATGCAAGGAGAACATATAAACAGTGTTAGGTGTTATGCAAGGAGAACATATAAACAGTGTTAGGTGTTATGCAAGGAGAACATATAAACAGTGTTAGGTGTTATGCAAGGAGAACATATAAACAGTGTTAGGTGTTATGCAAGAAGAACATATGTTCTAAATTATCTGCGACATTTGTGGCCGCTGGTGTGTCACACATATAAATTATCTTAGCCAGAGGCAGATGCTGTTGGGAATATATTAGCTTGCTGTATATGGTTGGTGGAGAATACAGTAGTTTAGCGTGTGGTGTATGGTTGGTGGATAATACAATATGTAGATTAGAGCGATGTGTATGGTTGGTGGATAATACAATATGTAGATTAGAGCGATGTGTATGGTTGGTGGATAATACAATATGTAGACTAGAGCGATGTGTATGGTTGGTGGATAATACAATATGTAGATTAGAGCGATGTGTATGGTTGGTGGATAATACAATATGTAGATTAGAGCGATGTGTATGGTTGGTGGATAATACAATATGTAGATTAGAGCGATGTGTATGGTTGGTGGATAATACAATATGTAGACTAGAGCGATGTGTATGGTTGGTGGATAATACAATATGTAGATTAGAGCGATGTGTATGGTTGGTGGATAATACAATATGTAGATTAGAGCGATGTGTATGGTTGGTGGATAATACAATATGTAGACTAGAGCGATGTGTATGGTTGGTGGATAATACAATATGTAGATTAGAGCGATGTGTATGGTTGGTGGATAATACAATATGTAGATTAGAGCGAGTGTGTATGGTTGGTGGATAATACAATAGTGTAGTTTAATGTGCTAAGTATGGTTGGTGTGCAATACAGCAGTGTATAACGTGTCGTATGTGTGGTCGATGCATAATACAGCAGTGTATAGGATGTATGTATGGTCGATGTATAATACAGCAGTGTATAGCGTGATGTATGTATGGTCGATGTATAATACAGCATTGTATAGCGTGTTGTACGTGTGGCTGGTCGACGTTGTATGTGTGGTCGATGTATAATACAGCAGTGTATAGCGTGTTGTATGTATGATCGATGTATATTACAGCAGTCTATTGGATGTATGTATGGTCGATGTATAATACAGCAGTGTATAGAATGTATGTATGGTCGATGTATAATACAGCAGTGTATAGCGCGATGTATGTATGGTCGATGTATAATACAGCAGAGTATAGCATGTTGTATGTATGGTCGATGTATAATACAGCAGTGTATAGCGTGTTGTATGTATGGTCGATGTATAATACAGCAGTGTATAGCGTGTTGTATATGTGTGGCTGGTCGACGATGTATGTGTGGTCGATGTATAATACAGCACTGTATAGCGCGGTGTATGTATGATCGATGTATAATACAGCAGAGTATAGCATGTTGTATGCATGGTCGATGTATAATACAGCAGTGTATAGAATGTATGCATGGTCGATGTATAATACAGCAGTGTATAGCACTGTATATGTGTGGCTGGTCGACAGAGGTGGTGCGCGCCGCGTCGCACTGCATCGACCAGGGTTGGTGCATGTACTGGGGCACCTCCCGCTGGTCGGCCGTGGAGATCATGGAGGCCTGGACGAACTGCCGCCAGTTCAACTGCATCACGCCCATCGTAGAGCAGAGCGAGTACCACCTCTTCTGCCGGGGCAAGACAGAGCTCTACCTCCCCGAGATGTACAACAAGATAGGTAAGTGTATGGTCACGCCACTGCAATCCCGTCCATAATGACCTCCCATACACCGTTTTTTAAACTGTCGTTTCTATGAAGAAGATGGGGGGTCATTGGTCGCTCATATCTATTTTTTTCTTTTTCTTTTAAGAGAAATTTTTTCTCTGGTTTTTGAGATAGATGGAAGATTGTGTTTAACGCGACTGTGGTGTTGCATTATCTTCACCTTATATATATATATATATATATATATATATATATATATATATATATATATATATATATATATATATATATATATATATATATATTAGTAAGTTATTTTTCAAGGCTCACACATCAACATGAAAATTACAGATATATATACATATATCTATCTATCTATCTATCTATCTATATATATATATATATATATATATATATATATATATATATATATATATATATATATATATATTTTATTTTTTTATTATACTTTGTCGCTGTCTCCCGCGTTTGCGAGGTATATATATATATATATATATATATATATACTTTGTCGCTGTCTCCCGCGTTTGCGAGGTAGCGCAAGGAAACAGACGAAAGAAATGGCCCAACCCCCCCCCCATACACATGTATATACATACGTCCACACACGCAAATATACATACCTACACAGCTTTCCATGGTTTACCCCAGACGCCTCACATGCCTTGATTCAATCCACTGACAGCACGTCAACCCCGGTATACCACATCGCTCCAATTCACTCTATTCCTTGCCCTCCTTTCACCCTCCTGCATGTTCAGGCCCCGATCACACAAAATCTTTTTCACTCCATCTTTCCACCTCCAATTTGGTCTCCCTCTTCTCCTCGTTCCCTCCACCTCCGACACATATATCCTCTTGGTCAATCTTTCCTCACTCATCCTCTCCATGTGCCCAAACCACTTCAAAACACCCTCTTCTGCTCTCTCAACCACGCTCTTTTTATTTCCACACATCTCTCTTACCCTCACGTTACTCACTCGATCAAACCACCTCACACCACACATTGTCCTCAAACATCTCATTCCAGCACATCCATCCTCCTGCGCACATATATATATATATATCTATATATATATATTTATATATATATATTTATATATATATTATATATTATATATATATATATATATTTATTATACTTTGTCGCTGTCTCCTGCGTTTGCGAGGTAGCGCAAGGAAACAGACGAAAGAAATGGCCCAACCCCCCCCCATACACATGTATATACATACGTCCACACACGCAAATATACATACCTACACAGCTTTCCATGGTTTACCCCAGATGCTTCACATGCCCTGCTTCAATCCACTGACAGCACGTCAACCCCGGTATACCACATCGCTCCAATTCACTCTATTCCTTGCCCTCCTTTCACCCTCCTGCATGTTCAGGCCCCGATCACACAAAATCTTTTTCACTCCATCTTTCCACCTCCAATTTGGTCTCCCTCTTCTCCTCGTTCCCTCCACCTCCGACACATATATCCTCTTGGTCAATCTTTCCTCACTCATCCTCTCCATGTGCCCAAACCACTTCAAAACACCCTCTTCTGCTCTCTCAACCACGCTCTTTTTATTTCCACACATCTCTCTTACCCTTACGTTACTTACTCGATCAAACCACCTCACACCACACATTGTCCTCAAACATCTCATTTCCAGCACATCCATCCTCCTGCGCACATATATATATATATATATTATATATATATATATTTTTTTTTTTTTTATACTTTGTCGCTGTCTCCCGCGTTTGCGAGGTATATATATATATATATATTTATATATATATATATATATATATATTTTTTTTTTTTTTATTACTTTGTCGCTGTCTCCCGCGTTTGCGAGGTATATATATATATATTAATATATATATATATATTATATCTTTATTTCCAACTGCCTGGACCTAGATAGTGAATCAGATCTCACCACTTCATGTTACATCTCCACCCGACAAACCACATCGTCATCTTTGATGCAATTCATAACTCTTACATTGTATCTTTGATGCAATTCATAACTCTTACATTGTATCTTTGATGCAATTCATAACTCTTACATTGTATCTTTGATGCAATTCATAACTCTTACATTGTATCTTTGATGCAATTCATAACTCTTACATTGTATCTTTGATGCAATTCATAACTCTTACATTGTATCTTTGATGCAATTCATAACTCTTACATTGTATCTTTGATGCAATTCATAACTCTCACATTGCATCCTTACGAATGATCCTTGAAGATAGTTACATAGACTTCCAAGCATATCAACTTCGAATGTCATAAAAGGACTGATTTCATATACATTAACTGCCTGTAGACAAAGCACTCCATTTCTTGTACTGACATTGTATGCAAAATCCAGTACCCAACCACCCATTTCCCCTTCCCATCTTTCTCATCTTCTGATGTCCCTTCTTGCACAACCTACCATGCTGACTTCTCCAAGTGCTAACACCATCCCTCATGCTGGTCCTGATAACTTTACTCCCACTCCATATTGTCCTGCAGGTTCCTCCACCTCCACTACCTATTCACAGGCCTCCAATTCTGCTCTTACCATCCATTCTGTTGTGCCATCCTCTAGGTTTGATCACAGAGGTAGCAACTTCAACCCAAGTTTATTATACACCGCACATCTGTCACACTGTACAACATGCCAAACATTCTCCTTTTTTCTGATGCTTGTTGAGCTGGAGAGGGGAGGCTTGATACTGCTTCCTGCAACTGTGCCAAGAACATTGCTGATGAACTCTAGAGAACCAGTAGCATTTGGACCAAAATTAAGAGACCCTACCAAAGACAGATCAGTGAGATTGTAAGAAATTTGAAGATGTCCACCAGAATGTATGCTACATTGTATATGACCAAGTATCCAATGCATGATGGTCATTTGATCTTTTAGTAATAGAGCACCTTGAATGAACCCGCAAATCTGTCACATGCCTACTTTTCATCTATTTTCTATCTACATCACATTACTCTCAGGGACCATCAAGCAAACCCTTGTCAATCATTACACTTTTAAAACCCAGTTTTGAAACCCATTCCTCAGTGAACTGTTAAGAAATATATTCATATCTTTATTTCCAACTGCCTGGACCTAGATAGTGAATCAGATCTCACCACTTCATGTTACATCTCCACCCGACAAACCACATCGTCATCTTTGATGCAATTCATAACTCTTACATTGTATCTTTGATGCAATTCATAACTCTTACATTGTATCTTTGATGCAATTCATAACTCTTACATTGTATCTTTGATGCAATTCATAACTCTTACATTGTATCTTTGATGCAATTCATAACTCTTACATTGTATCTTTGATGCAATTCATAACTCTTACATTGTATCTTTGATGCAATTCATAACTCTTACATTGTATCTTTGATGCAATTCATAACTCTTACATTGTATCTTTGATGCAATTCATAACTCTTACATTGTATCTTTGATGCAATTCATAACTCTTACATTGTATCTTTGATGCAATTCATAACTCTTACATTGTATCTTTGATGCAATTCATAACTCTTACATTGTATCTTTGATGCAATTCATAACTCTTACATTGTATCTTTGATGCAATTCATAACTCTTACATTGTATCTTTGATGCAATTCATAACTCTTACATTGTATCTTTGATGCAATTCATAACTCTTACATTGTATCTTTGATGCAATTCATAACTCTTACATTGTATCTTTGATGCAATTCATAACTCTTACATTGTATCTTTGATGCAATTCATAACTCTCACATTGCATCCTTACGAATGATCCTTGAAGATAGTTACATAGACTTCCAAGCATATCAACTTCGAATGTCATAAAAGGACTGATTTCATATACATTAACTGCCTGTAGACAAAGCACTCCATTTCTTGTACTGACATTGTATGCAAAATCCAGTACCCAACCACCCATTTCCCCTTCCCATCTTTCTCATCTTCTGATGTCCCTTCTTGCACAACCTACCATGCTGACTTCTCCAAGTGCTAACACCATCCCTCATGCTGGTCCTGATAACTTTACTCCCACTCCATATTGTCCTGCAGGTTCCTCCACCTCCACTACCTATTCACAGGCCTCCAATTCTGCTCTTACCATCCATTCTGTTGTGCCATCCTCTAGGTTTGATCACAGAGGTAGCAACTTCAACCCAAGTTTATTATACACCGCACATCTGTCACACTGTACAACATGCCAAACATTCTCCTTTTTTCTGATGCTTGTTGAGCTGGAGAGGGGAGGCTTGATACTGCTTCCTGCAACTGTGCCAAGAACATTGCTGATGAACTCTAGAGAACCAGTAGCATTTGGACCAAAATTAAGAGACCCTACCAAAGACAGATCAGTGAGATTGTAAGAAATTTGAAGATGTCCACCAGAATGTATGCTACATTGTATATGACCAAGTATCCAATGCATGATGGTCATTTGATCTTTTAGTAATAGAGCACCTTGAATGAACCCGCAAATCTGTCACATGCCTACTTTTCATCTATTTTCTATCTACATCACATTACTCTCAGGGACCATCAAGCAAACCCTTGTCAATCATTACACTTTTAAAACCCAGTTTTGAAACCCATTCCTCAGTGAACTGTTAAGAAATATATTCATATCTTTATTTCCAACTGCCTGGACCTAGATAGTGAATCAGATCTCACCACTTCATGTTACATCTCCACCCGACAAACCACATCGTCATCTTTGATGCAATTCATAACTCTTACATTGTATCTTTGATGCAATTCATAACTCTTACATTGTATCTTTGATGCAATTCATAACTCTTACATTGTATCTTTGATGCAATTCATAACTCTTACATTGTATCTTTGATGCAATTCATAACTCTTACATTGTATCTTTGATGCAATTCATAACTCTCACATTGCATCCTTACGAATGATCCTTGAAGATAGTTACATAGACTTCCAAGCATATCAACTTCGAATGTCATAAAAGGACTGATTTCATATACATTAACTGCCTGTAGACAAAGCACTCCATTTCTTGTACTGACATTGTATGCAAAATCCAGTACCCAACCACCCATTTCCCCTTCCCATCTTTCTCATCTTCTGATGTCCCTTCTTGCACAACCTACCATGCTGACTTCTCCAAGTGCTAACACCATCCCTCATGCTGGTCCTGATAACTTTACTCCCACTCCATATTGTCCTGCAGGTTCCTCCACCTCCACTACCTATTCACAGGCCTCCAATTCTGCTCTTACCATCCATTCTGTTGTGCCATCCTCTAGGTTTGATCACAGAGGTAGCAACTTCAACCCAAGTTTATTATACACCGCACATCTGTCACACTGTACAACATGCCAAACATTCTCCTTTTTTCTGATGCTTGTTGAGCTGGAGAGGGGAGGCTTGATACTGCTTCCTGCAACTGTGCCAAGAACATTGCTGATGAACTCTAGAGAACCAGTAGCATTTGGACCAAAATTAAGAGACCCTACCAAAGACAGATCAGTGAGATTGTAAGAAATTTGAAGATGTCCACCAGAATGTATGCTACATTGTATATGACCAAGTATCCAATGCATGATGGTCATTTGATCTTTTAGTAATAGAGCACCTTGAATGAACCCGCAAATCTGTCACATGCCTACTTTTCATCTATTTTCTATCTACATCACATTACTCTCAGGGACCATCAAGCAAACCCTTGTCAATCATTACACTTTTAAAACCCAGTTTTGAAACCCATTCCTCAGTGAACTGTTAAGAAATATATTCATATCTTTATTTCCAACTGCCTGGACCTAGATAGTGAATCAGATCTCACCACTTCATGTTACATCTCCACCCGACAAACCACATCGTCATCTTTGATGCAATTCATAACTCTTACATTGTATCTTTGATGCAATTCATAACTCTTACATTGTATCTTTGATGCAATTCATAACTCTTACATTGTATCTTTGATGCAATTCATAACTCTTACATTGTATCTTTGATGCAATTCATAACTCTCACATTGCATCCTTACGAATGATCCTTGAAGATAGTTACATAGACTTCCAAGCATATCAACTTCGAATGTCATAAAAGGACTGATTTCATATACATTAACTGCCTGTAGACAAAGCACTCCATTTCTTGTACTGACATTGTATGCAAAATCCAGTACCCAACCACCCATTTCCCCTTCCCATCTTTCTCATCTTCTGATGTCCCTTCTTGCACAACCTACCATGCTGACTTCTCCAAGTGCTAACACCATCCCTCATGCTGGTCCTGATAACTTTACTCCCACTCCATATTGTCCTGCAGGTTCCTCCACCTCCACTACCTATTCACAGGCCTCCAATTCTGCTCTTACCATCCATTCTGTTGTGCCATCCTCTAGGTTTGATCACAGAGGTAGCAACTTCAACCCAAGTTTATTATACACCGCACATCTGTCACACTGTACAACATGCCAAACATTCTCCTTTTTTCTGATGCTTGTTGAGCTGGAGAGGGGAGGCTTGATACTGCTTCCTGCAACTGTGCCAAGAACATTGCTGATGAACTCTAGAGAACCAGTAGCATTTGGACCAAAATTAAGAGACCCTACCAAAGACAGATCAGTGAGATTGTAAGAAATTTGAAGATGTCCACCAGAATGTATGCTACATTGTATATGACCAAGTATCCAATGCATGATGGTCATTTGATCTTTTAGTAATAGAGCACCTTGAATGAACCCGCAAATCTGTCACATGCCTACTTTTCATCTATTTTCTATCTACATCACATTACTCTCAGGGACCATCAAGCAAACCCTTGTCAATCATTACACTTTTAAAACCCAGTTTTGAAACCCATTCCTCAGTGAACTGTTAAGAAATATATTCATATCTTTATTTCCAACTGCCTGGACCTAGATAGTGAATCAGATCTCACCACTTCATGTTACATCTCCACCCGACAAACCACATCGTCATCTTTGATGCAATTCATAACTCTTACATTGTATCTTTGATGCAATTCATAACTCTTACATTGTATCTTTGATGCAATTCATAACTCTTACATTGTATCTTTGATGCAATTCATAACTCTTACATTGTATCTTTGATGCAATTCATAACTCTTACATTGTATCTTTGATGCAATTCATAACTCTTACATTGTATCTTTGATGCAATTCATAACTCTTACATTGTATCTTTGATGCAATTCATAACTCTCACATTGCATCCTTACGAATGATCCTTGAAGATAGTTACATAGACTTCCAAGCATATCAACTTCGAATGTCATAAAAGGACTGATTTCATATACATTAACTGCCTGTAGACAAAGCACTCCATTTCTTGTACTGACATTGTATGCAAAATCCAGTACCCAACCACCCATTTCCCCTTCCCATCTTTCTCATCTTCTGATGTCCCTTCTTGCACAACCTACCATGCTGACTTCTCCAAGTGCTAACACCATCCCTCATGCTGGTCCTGATAACTTTACTCCCACTCCATATTGTCCTGCAGGTTCCTCCACCTCCACTACCTATTCACAGGCCTCCAATTCTGCTCTTACCATCCATTCTGTTGTGCCATCCTCTAGGTTTGATCACAGAGGTAGCAACTTCAACCCAAGTTTATTATACACCGCACATCTGTCACACTGTACAACATGCCAAACATTCTCCTTTTTTCTGATGCTTGTTGAGCTGGAGAGGGGAGGCTTGATACTGCTTCCTGCAACTGTGCCAAGAACATTGCTGATGAACTCTAGAGAACCAGTAGCATTTGGACCAAAATTAAGAGACCCTACCAAAGACAGATCAGTGAGATTGTAAGAAATTTGAAGATGTCCACCAGAATGTATGCTACATTGTATATGACCAAGTATCCAATGCATGATGGTCATTTGATCTTTTAGTAATAGAGCACCTTGAATGAACCCGCAAATCTGTCACATGCCTACTTTTCATCTATTTTCTATCTACATCACATTACTCTCAGGGACCATCAAGCAAACCCTTGTCAAATCATTACACTTTTAAAACCCAGTTTTGAAACCCATTCCTCAGTGAACTGTTAAGAAATATATTCATATCTTTATTTCCAACTGCCTGGACCTAGATAGTGAATCAGATCTCACCACTTCATGTTACATCTCCAGGCAGTAATGGCTGCCAAGCCATCTCATGCCTGGTACCCTGCTTCAAGCAATATTCCACGTCGTTTTACGTACTTAATTGCTTAGGTGTCTGGTAGTGACCTGGACCTTTCCTGACTCAATCATTGACATATCCTTTGTTGTCTGTGTGTCTAATTTTGACATATCTTTCTTTACTCAGTTATTTCCTTACCCTTTGAGTTAATTGACACACCTCTGATAGAGACCCTAATGCTACCCTGCCATAGAAATCCATTAGGTCAGAACTCATCTCTTACCTCCTCCATCTTTCTTGTTTTGATACAGAATAATTTCTAAGGAGACATCCCTAAGCATAGAAAGAAGTCTTTTAACCATAGGGTAAGATGACAATCTAACAATTCCCCCAGTATATTCTTAAGATGACATTTTATGGTACAAATTCATTTTAATGGACTGCAGTACCTTTCTTTAAAACAGGGATTGTTTTCCTCGACTAATGATAACTAGTTAAGGATTGTAAACCCATGATTTGACCTCTTATGCTTGGATCCTGCTCGCCACCAGACACTACCATCCTACAGGATCAAGTCCTGTGCCCCAAACCTATCCATTCTACAACCCCAGTGAGCGGGATCCGATTGGCTAGTTTTTTCCTGTGTAGCATCATGTCCTACCAGTATGATAGCAGCACAGGGCAGTGTATCCTAGACCATAGAATGCTACTGCCCTGTGGCTACAAAAAAGAGCGGGATGAGAGTGCAGGGTTGTGCGCATGCTCAGTAGCACCTTTCAATTCTCTTCCTGCAGAAAAAGTACACCTCCTCCGTAAGTTGGAACGAGGACGAGACCCAGTCATCAGGGAACGTGAAGGATCAGGTAGGCTGTGGGTGGTGGGGCAAGTGATGCCTCATTTCACCCGCTTACTTGCTTACCTTGCTTCTCAGGGCTCCCCTGGTGACTCCAAGATGCTCTCACACTCATCCCTACTCAAAGAGGATGAACAGTCTTTCTAATGTTTCCGTGTAACTACAAGTAATAACACTCCATACATAAAGAAGCCGAGGATCTGTTGAAATACTGTGGTCTGAGCTCTGAAATGTCTATCAGTATTCGTATGAGCTAAGTTTGAATGTCTGTTCAGTAGATATTTCACTGAACTTATTTTAGTTTCTGCCACCATATCAGACTTAGACATAAGTAGAATGATTCCCTGAAGAGAGTCAGACATGAATATTAGAGAGTGTCTTGGTTCATAGCTACAGTATGTCCTGCTTAGGTTCTCCAGAGGACTTTAGTTTGCCACAGAAGCTAAACGGGCATTGAACTCATCTTAAGACTACAGTATGATGAACCATGTGCCATTCATACACTTTTTTACTTAAAAATCTTGATTCAGGTGGACAACACTTCCATGATTTTGATCATAGGTTTATGACTTTATTAAAATTGATATGCTGGGGAGTATTAAAGCCCAGCCTGTGTCATTTACAACTTTGCTCTTTAAGCACACTAATACAACCTTTGAGCATAATGGTATGAACCATGGGTTTAATGGCCTGTCCTTTGCTTTAATCCTCAAGAGTGAAATCAGAGGACAGGCTGTTGCATCTGAATGTCATTAATTCTCCAGGGTTACACTGTTATTCTCAAGAGAGAACGAAAAGTTAGATATATATGTATAAAATCATAATAGAAATAAATGACTGTACAAAGGAAACTTAAGTCATCTGGAAGCCTCAGCCAGGAAGGTTTTCCCCTAAGGTGAGGAGCGTGGGATGTGCATGCTGTGCTCTACCTTGAAAGGACAGAGGGAGAAATTCACTTGCTGCCATTACAAGCAAGTATAAGCTTTATGTATGAGTGATCTTAGCATGGTATTGAAAAAGGCTAACCAACTTAAGGCTGGAGTATAGGCTGATGGGATGGGAACTGGACCATGCTGGGACTCGAGTTGATATAAGACAAGTGTAATGAATCTCAGCAACTCATCCTGAAGTGCACCAGGCAGTTTTATGCCATTTACTTTACTGTCAAGTATATTTACCTTACATTTGTGTGACTTTGATTATTCTTTAACCCAAACAAATTTCTGAGCTGTGGAAATTGAAATAATATATTAAACAAGATATAGTTTGGTACTTTTCTTACCTAGAATGCAAAGATCAAAAACTGTACTTAAAGTTGTATCCATCCTTTTCATCTCTCTTTCTCTCAACTGGTGATAGTACGAAGGAGTCTGTACTCTCATACTTACTCTGATATTAATGTTTTCTGGTTGTAATGAAAATAAGCAGCAAAGGAATATATTCAGTACATTGATATTTTTTATGATAGAATTGTGGATTAAAAGCAGATGTTTTAAAGAAACATAGCACTTTGACAGTGTGAGGAAGATAATTGTTAACATTTGTATAAATTTGTAAATGTCATCCTGCACACTTAGTCACACATGATATCATTGATCCTGTAAAAGTGCTTCAGCTTTGTAATTTACCTGTAAGTAGAAGACCTGTAGTATGAAGTAGAATGTCTAGTAGCACACACGTTTAGATTATGTATTGATAACTGAGTACGATATTATATCATCCTTTGTCCAGTTGATATCCAAACTGGGGCACCAACCAAATTTTTAAGTTAGCCATTTCCTTAAATATTTTTTTTCTGACACACAGACAAATGTACATTACCTATGTATAAGTGTCCCTCAGTTCAACGCCATATCCTAACACTAACAACTGATACATCAATACATCCTACAGGGATACACCTGGCTAAAGGACAAAGCTGGGTCGGAAGATGGAAGGAAACAACAAGCCCGGCTGCGGGAATTGGCACAACTGGCTGACAGGTTGGGCTGTACATTGACACAGCTCTCTGTTGCTTGGAGCTTGAAGAATGAAAACCTCCACTGTGTCCTCATTGGAGCCACCACTGTAGAGCAACTCCTGGAAAACATCAATTCCTTGCAGGTGACTTGATTGGAGGGGCTGCACCCATCTTCTGGCTACTTTCACATTATGTACTCTTCCTGCCTTGGTTCTTTTTCATTTGCTGTCGCTCATTTTATCATTGTTAATCACTGTTGATAGATTACGTTTTATTCATTGATGCTGTCTTATTTCTCTGTTAGTCACTGTTGATGGATTATTTACTTTAGTTAGTTCTGTCTTCTTTTTTATGGTTTCTTGATTGTTTGTATTAGTCACTGTTGTTCACTTTGCTGTTGATGTTGTTGGACTACTTGTTTCTTGCTTTTGTTGGATGACTTGTGGTAGTCTGTATTGCTTGATTATGTGTGTTAGTCACTGTTTTGAGATTCCTTGTGCCAGTCGTTGTTGATGGATTACTTGAATTCGTTAGCGTTGGTGGACTATTTATCATTTGTTTATGTTGAATTATTTTATATGACTCATTGTCTGTGGCTTATCCATTAGGCACTGTAAAGTTTGATATGTTATCAGAACCTGTTACAAGAGAGTTCTTTTGGCTTTGTTGGTGCAGGTGTAGTTGTTTAACCTGTACCAGAGTTGATTGCTGTGGTCTGTGGAAGGAATTGGAAGATTATGTAGGAAGAAATCAGAAAGAGTAGGGGAAAGAACTGTTCCTTGAGAACTCTACGTAATATTTTCTTTTTTTTCCCCAGAAGAGCACCCATGGAAGGAATTCTTGGGTGAGGAGGTAAAGTAAGATAAGTTATTATGCCAGACACCTGAATATACCTGAAGCACAACTAAAGGGAAGAATGAACTGTTGGGTTGGCTGTTTGGTCCAAGACTGAAACAGAAGGCAGTTTGGTTCAGTACTACAACCTGTTACAGGATTATTTTCATGCCATTCACTGTTACCAGATTGCGTGTGTTTCTCGCTGGTGATGAGTTATTTCTTTAGTAGCCACAAGAGGTAGGTTATATTTGTTTCACTTGCTTAAACTGGATTTTTAGTTTTCAGTTCCTGTTGAAGAATTATCATTGTACTTCTTTCTGTTGCAGGATAATCTTTCTGCAAGTCACTGACCTGATTATTTTCATGCAAGTAAATGTTCCTGGGATACTTCAGTATCACTCACCCTTATGGAATTTTGTGTCAGTCACTGTTGTTCATTTCTTTGCTTTTGGGCTATTTTTTTTTTCACTCACTTTTGATGGGTTACTTATATAGTTTTCACCGTTGCTTTTTTTTTCCCCTGTTCACTGCTGTTGATTTAAACCTGTCAGCCACTACTACTGGGACTGTTTTCATGCATATCATTATTGCTAAGTTACTGCTGTCACTGAGTGTTGCTTAATTGCTTTTATGCCAGTTACTGTTGTTGGAAGTTGGGATACCACTGTTACCAGGTCATTTTTGTGCCACTTACTGTTTCTAGATTATTTATATGGAAGTCACTGTTGTTGGAATAGTTTTGTTCCAGTCTCTGCTGTAGAGTAGTATACTTGTGCTTGTCACTATTGCCGTACTTATGGTGCATTATTGTTGCTAAATTTTTTATGTAAATCATTGGGGTTAGGTTATTTTTTGAGTTATTCTTTATAGGTTTCTCCTGGGCCACTAACTAATGATTGTTTCCCTGTGTCCTCACTGTTTCTGGGTTATTTCTTTGTCACTTGCAGTAACTTAGCTATTTGTCAGTCATTTTGTTGGGTTTTTCTCTGTCAGTCACTGTATCTGGATTATTTTTGTACCAATCACTGTTTCTGAGTTACTTCTGTGCCATTCATTGTTGCTGTGTCATATCTGTCATTTACTATTCCTGAGTTAAATCTATATCATTGTAGCTGTACAACAAGCAACAGGAGCATATGTGAATCATAAAAGTAGAGGGCATTCCCAGGCATTACTTACCAACTACTTGACCCCTGATTACAGTGAATTAAGCCTTTAAGATTATTAATTTAGATCATTAATACAATGACTTAATCCCCTTTATATGATGTTTCAGTTTCTTGAACATGTTGACAGAACTCCTTAACATTAGTGATTTCACTTTTTTCGTTTAGATAGCATAAGTAAAGTTTGTCAAGTATGATAATGTGTGAAATGTTCACTTCATTCAAATTGCCCTGGAATGCAGGTGGTGCCCAAGCTGAAGCCGGACCACATTGCTGAGATGGAGCGCATCCTGGACAACAAGCCCATTCGTCCCCCAATGGTGTCAACACTAGCGCAGAGATGACAGGAGCTAGCAGCACAGGGGGTCGAGGAAGAGAGTGAGGAGGTAGTGTGTAAGTGTGAAAGAATTAATGATTAAGTGAGAATGAGAGAGAAAGAGAATGGGAGGGAATGAGAATAGAAAAGAGAAAATAAGATGCAAAGGCTTCATGCTGTTATAGTAATTAGACTTTTGAGACGCTTCTGTGAAAAGGCATACTTATTTTATGACCATGGCCCATATTTTCTAATAAGGATAACAGTGATTCTTAATCATTATTGGAAATACTTTTGTTCTAACTCCAATGGAACAATGCAATAATTGGTGTCTACATTTTCACATAGACACTCAGTAATCAGTATATTTCATTCCTTTAACTGTGGTAGTGCATTGGAATGTTAGTCCATATCCTCAGTCACAGTGATATGTTGTTAACTTGCCATAAGACTTTCCTTGGGAATTTCCTGTAGTTTGCATCTACTAATGGATGACATCATTAGCCTCCAATATTTGAAGTTCAAAGCTCACTTTTGGACCATAACTTCAGAATGCCATTGAAAATTTCTTTTAGAATTTGATGCTTATGTAGGCTCATACACTGAATATTAGGCAGCCATATCCAGGCACATGTGGTACCAGTTGGTATCATTAAGCAGTTATGTAGGTTCTTTCTTTGACTGTTTCCAGTTAGATACAGTGGATCAAGTGCCCATAACCTCATGGCTCATTCATATGTACCATCAGCTGCCTACTAAGGAAGTAAATTGTCTTTCACATCATTGCTGAATTCCGTAGTAATTTATTTCTAATACCAAGGTGAGTCTTTAAGTGAGATTTACATTTCCACTTATTCATCTATCTTCCACTGTACACAGTCGACAATCATTCACCTGGTATCTTCATGGATCTTTAGCACCCCTCTCATTTATCGTAAATTTAGTATGGTCTCAATAGTGCACTCAGAACAATCACTGGCTACCTAGCAACCCGAAACACTCACTACATTCACAGTGAAACAAAGACCTACTTCAACATGCTTGGCAATTCTATGCAACAGTATTAGACCCCTCTCACCCAAGCCACTTCATAACTAACCACCAACTACAAGTAGAGAGTAAAAGCTTATTCTTGCCTCACACATCAGTAACCTCTATTCACAGATTCCACCACTCCAACAAATATAACACTGACAAAACACATACACACTGAAAGAACTTGACAAGCACTAAATAGCCAACCTTCCAGCTCAGTTTTAAACTCCAACCCACCAGACATACACCCAACAGAAACCACACTCCCCAAACAAACTTGAGTCACACTCTCCTGCCAATGCTCTGGGCATCATCCATCCTTACAACACTACGAACACAGTTTTACCTTATCCTAAGACCCTTCATGCCCATAGTGCAAGTGCCATAAAGAAGACATTGAGCACTTGCTACTCAACTGCCATGCACTCTCTGCACACAGAAGCATGCTCACACATCACAACATTTTATAACCTGTGTTCATGAAATGCTGTAGGAGCCCCATATGTATAGAAGGGGCTTTAACCCCTATCCCTGGGGATAGGGGAGAAAGAATACTTCCCACATATTTCCTGCATGTCGTAGAAGGCGACTAAAAGGGGAGAGAGCAGGTGGCTGGAAATCCTCCCCTCTCGTTATTTTCTAATTTTCCAAAAGAAACAGAGAAGGGGGCTGGGTGAGAATATTCCTTCAAAGGCCCAGTCCTCTGTTCTTAACGCTCCCTCACTAATGCGGGAAATGGCGAATAGTATGAAAAAGAAAGAATATATATATATATATATATATATATATATATATATATATATATATATATATATATATATATATATATATATAAAGGCCGTTGTATACCTCGGTATGGCAGTGGCAGGAGAGAGTCTGTGTTGGTGCTGGGGATAGGGGAGAAAGAATACTTCCCACGTGTTCCCTGCGTGTCATAGAAGGCGACTAAAAGGGGAGGGAGCGGGGGGCTGGAAATCCTCCCCTCTCTTTTTTTTTTTTTTTCCAAAGGAAGGAACAGAGAAGGGAGCCAGGTGAGGATATTCCCTCAAAGGCCCAGTCCTCTGTTCTTAACGCTACCTCGCTAATGCGGGAAATGGCGAATAGTATGAAAAAAAAAAAGAAATATATATATATATATATATATATATATATATATATATATATATATATATATATATATATATATATATATATATAAAGGCCGTTGTATACCTCGGTATGGCAGTGGCAGGAGAGAGTCTGTGTTGGTGCTGGGATTTAAAAACTTTATGAATTATTTGCGCCTGATGAGGCAGATTGTCTTTGTGAAACATTTATTGTAGCATGTGGTGAAAAAACATGTTTAATAGAATTATTTGAACTGCTACCAGATTGTGATTTCACCTTCATATGAAATATTTGAACTCTGCAGGGAGGGAGTTTATATACATTTGTACAATATGGGGAGGATTTTACACTTATGGGTTCCATCTCTTGATCATTTCCTGCTGTCATATAACCATTCAAACTATTATATATACTGTTCATATTTAACACATTCTTTTTCAGTTTGTTTCTTTCATCCACTGCTTTTATACTATAAAAGCACTCCCTAACATCTTTTTTACAAGCTTCTTGCTTAATTTCAAGTTATGTCTCTTTTTGTCCTATCTCTACATCTTGCAAAGAACTATTCACTGTCTGCATCATCAGTCTGGTTTAACAACCTAAGGGTTGTGATCAGGTCACCTCTCACTCTTATCTCTTCCATGGTGAGTGGATTTAAGGCCTCAAGCTTTGCATGTGTTTGTATCTTTCTGTCTGTCTGTTTGTCTGCCTGAGTCTTGGTATAATTGCATTGTGTGGGTAGGGAGTTTTGAACTTATAGGGCCCCTCCACTCGAACTTTCTCTATTATCATGCGTGTTTTTAGATATATTTAAGATGTCTGTGTTAAACACATCTTCAGTCATTTTATTCCATTCATCCATCAGTTTTATATCACATTGTACTTTTTTACTTCTTTTTGAACAAGTTCCTTACTCAGTTTTATGCTATGTCCTCTGGTTGCTGTATTCCTACTTATCTCAAAGAACTGTTCTTTGTTCACATGATCGATCTCTTTAAAAAACTTAAACATCGTGATAAGGTCACCCTTCACTCCTTTCCTTCAAGATTGGCAAATGTAAAACCTTGAGTATTTTCCTGTAACTTAGCTGTCTTAATTCTGGAACTGCTTTTGTTTCACATCTCTGGACCTTCTGCATTAGTTCCTTGTGTATTGTGGTGACCATGCTTGTAAAAATATTTCCATATCCATATACTCGTGAATGTGTGTGTGTGTGTGTGTGTGTGTGTGTGTGTGTGTGTGTGTGTGTGTTTGTATGTGCATGTGTGTGCTTGTGAGTGTGCATCATTGGGAGAAATAATGTCTATAAAATGCACATGCTGTCTCAAATGTCAGTTTGAATGAACCTCATGAAAACTTGGATTCAAAGGCGTGAGAAAGTAACTTGTGAATTGAAATCTTTAGATAGTAGGGAACAGTATGTTCTCATAGTTTTGTTTTAATTTAGGATCATATATTGCACAGCAGTGTTGTCATCAGGAAGCAAAACAATTATTGTACTGTGGATAGCATTGTTCATGTAACTTAGAAGTGTTTACTTTGAGAAACAGACCAGTTAATCCTTGCTATAATCTTTGTCACTTATCATTGTCTTCAGGCTATATCTTTCTTAAGGTAGATGTAAGATATGATTTTGGCTCCTTTTCTAATGAAAAAATAAAGGAATTTTTATGATAAGCAATTGGCCTATGCAAACTAACCAAATATAATAAGTACAAATATACATAGACATTATCATTACCATGATCTTTTCCTCTCTTTCAGGAATCACCAGCTAAAACTCCTTTCTGTGCTATCATGTAAGAACTGCTCCCCTGTGCTGAACACCTACCATCTGGTCAATTTATGGACCACATACCTTGAAAAGGAATGTCAATTTAAAGATGTTGGAAATAAGAGTCTTGAAATAAATTTTTCTTCACTCCCAGTATTTCTTGTACAATAAAGTTCTCTTGACATTTGAGGAACTTACCTCAATCAAAATTGTTGTTATGTAAATGTGAATTTTCATTGTTTAAAGTAGATTTGATTCAACTCAAGATAACTCAGAAAGTAGGACTTTCTGTTTACCTAATCATATTGACTATTATACACCTCAGGTTTGTAGCCAGCAAGCTGAATGTGATAAGAATAAATTACAGCTTGTAATCAAAGTAAGAATATCTGAAATGTACTTAAACCATCAGTTGGTTTCAAAATAGAATAGACAAAAGAATATCATACTCCAAGGAAATACCTCATGATGGGGAATTCCATTATTATTGAAATTAAAGGCAAAGACTGTCACTTATATGGCCATTGGGCTTAAAACACTGATGCTAAAAATTGTATGAAATATAATATGCACAAGATCACCTATAGTGGTGAGAAGCCTTCCCTTTCTTTAGTGTGATCTGGGAACATGTTTTGTCTGAAATGGATATGGCATTAGAAAATCAAGAATTGACTTGTGAAACATAATTCCTTTTCCAAATATGGGTTCTCCATCTTTAAAATATATTTCTTCTTCTAACAGAAAAATTCATATAATGTTTGTTGGTTGTGAATATGGTTTAAGATTCATATACAACAAAATCTATGGGGAATACTAAGGCCTTAACACATTTTCTCTGTGAAAGATGCCACTGTTTCAGACAATTTCCAATTGTTCCTGTAACTGCCTTGGACTTATTTTTGTTTTCCATTACTTCAACATATTACTGTTTGCTAGACGTGTAAACTAGGTAAAATTACCAAACATCCAGTGATGTAAATTAGGAATTTATATACCTGTGTACTACAGAGTATGTGTGACATACTACATTTTAATTAATCTAAACTGGAATTGGTTTGCTCATAGTCATGATGTGACTACCACAATTTCTGTGGCATGCAACTAATCCATTAGTTAGTGGTTAGGATAGTCTTACTATCATTTAATCCAGATATATTTCATTGCATGATTTATTGCATTCAGAAATAACGATTTTAGAATTTTGATGTACAGCAAGATTCCCTGCTTATATTACCAAATAGTTCCACCCAAGATTCTCAATATTTTGAAGAGATTATTGGGTTTTCACTCATGATGATAGTTCTGTACAGTTGAAGCTAATGCCCATAACAAAAGTACATCTGCAGTTGCTTAAGAGTTTTATGTCACATCCCATGAACAACAAAAAATGCAATTCTTTATCGTCATTAATTTTTGTTAATTCCATTTAGTTTTGAATGCTATTTTACTTATCACTATATTCAGCCAAGAATGAATGGTTGTGGTCAGCAGATATTTAGTGCATTTCATTACTTTGCTGCTTTTTTTAAGCCAGTGTGCACTAATACTAGCAGAATGTAGGTGTTCAGTTGTTAAGTTTGCAGTTCTTGCACATAACCACAGATTCATTATTGATTCACAGTTTTATTAAGCTGATAGGACTTGGCAGAAGAGTGCCAGGGATCAGGGTGTGCAGCAGCAAAGGTAGAGAAGAGTAAAACCAGTGTCTGCAATAGCTACCTCATATATTTATGTGGTTTTCCATGTTATTGATGGACCTTTGTAATATGATAACCTTAACAGTTTAAGGTAATATTGTTTAGAATTTTCAACAGTTTCTCACCTAAACTGGTAATGTCAGAGCCATATAAATAAAAAGATTAAGTAACTAGAAATGAGCAGTCTTATAAATGTTATCTAGTTATATTTCATTTATATTGTGAATTTTTAGTTTTTCTACTACATCAAACTTATCGAACTGAGGTACTCCTGAGTGTAATTTCTATCTTGTACTGGGAATGCCTGAACAGCTCATCCTGACCTCTGGACACTGCTCCAAATCTTTGTCCAGTGAGCTGCTTAATCACTCATCTTTCTTTAATTCCCCCTTTTTTAATAAAAAAAAATATAGAAAAAAAGCAAGATGGTCATTACCATAGGAAATGCATCCTCTACTTTGTACAAACCTTCAAGTTTTGATGTGCTGTTGCAGTTATAACCAAGTTTGTTCACTCATTGTTGAAATAGTTATAGGCTGCATATCACAAGATACCCATATTCCCAATTTTTAGAGGGTTTAAGATTTTGTCACTTTTTGTGGTGATGTATTACAGATCACCTGATAAGAATATGTGCTTTACAAAGTTTGTGATATAAATACAATTTATATCTAATACTAAATAATGCTGTTATATCCTTGTTCTTATAGAACAAAAAAGGTGGAGTGCTTAAGAAAGTTTTTTATTATACCAATAAGATTAATAGTGACATTATCCTGAATTTGAACCTTGTGCCGTTTTGCAATGATCCAGGTCTTACTTCTTGCTGAGAAAATGTAACATTCTGGGATCCCCACACTGCACAAGGATTCAAGCAGTTTATTATGTGACTATTAACCCATTTAGGATATGTATTCCTTTTTTATTAAATGATTCACAAATCTCTTGTATCAAATATAGGTCTAGTAGATTACTTGATTACTTCAGCTGTAGTGTTAAGAATATTCGTATGATGAATGTTTTTTTGGTACTGATGAAAATTGTTGATGCAATCTATATGTGGTATTACGAAGCAAGTTTGGAATAAGTACAGTAATAGACACCTCACACATCATTTCATGGTCCTACAGGGATGATATCATATTTAATGGATTGCTTTTTGTAGCTGCAGGAGAGAAAATACTTGTTTGTGGTACTATGAATACTTGAAGACTGCCTGTATCTCCATAGTTCAGCTTAGGTTATAATTAGCCTGTTCCCTAGTGATAGGCTAATTCACCAATTTAGGGTTTGAATGCATGTTTTTACCCAAGTTACCATTTGAATATGCAAGTTAGTATAATGTTGATCCCTTTATATTTGTTCAGTAATGCTTATTTCCAGTTTCTTGAAAAAACATCCTTAATGGTACTGAAGTTTGACCTCCATCGATATCTCATTGAATAGACTTTCAGATTGTAGCCAAAATCATCAAAATGGTATGAAAGGAAAAAATGTTGGTCTGATGTTTTGGAAATGTTGATCTGACCTGTGGCCATTCTCAGAGAATGGGCTCTCTAATTATTGCCCTAATCATCAGAGTTGCAAATTTTTTTCTTTTAAGCATCAATATAAATTTTTGTGTAAGTTGATTAGCAAGTTACTGTGAACAGTTTGCTTCAAGTTGTCAAAAGTATATAAGTATATATAAGTTACCATAGTAGGTGAGTAAATATTAGCATCATTATAATCAAATCTTAAGCTGAAAACTGAAATAAGAGAAGCCTAAAGGGTAAGTATCATAAGTTGAAGGTTTTTATGTAACCACTGTTTGATTGTCAATATTTGTACGAGAACACATAGAATAGACTACCATGAATTGATTTTTATCACCATCCCTATTCACAGCTTTTACGATTTGCACAGATTGGTCATCCCAACATTATATATATGGTGTTATCAGACCCCACCTGCAGGGGTTACACTGCAAGTGAAAAGTTACTTTTAGCAAGGACGTATCATTGTCTGTTGACAAAACAGAGTATAGTTTTGTTAAAAACTTCCAGATTAAAGAAGTCCATCCTTCCCTACTCCTGAGTATAGGACACACTTTGAATTGTAAGAGCCTTAGATAAAGGGGTCCTGGTGGAACACCAGACTATCATTAAAAGAGGCCCTGGGGTATTTAAGAAGGTGGGAGACAGCAACAAAGTATAATAAATGATATAAATAGATAATATATAATATATACAGGAAACAACATCGTTAACCCCTGCTTCAGCAAGGTAGCACCAGGAAAACAGACAAAAAAGGCCACATTTGTTCACACACAGAGGTATAGATTCATGTAGGATACATATGAGAAACTCTCATATGTGTTTGAAATGTTCCAAATGCCTTAACTTCTAATATGGAAGATTAATTTTTTACTTTCTCCATCCCATTCATATTAATCAACTACATTTCCTCTGTAGTGTTCTGAAATAAGACAGTTTTAGTGTACATCTCAACAGCAGAGAATTATTTTTTCAGTATTGGTATCTCTCTACTTCAAGTGACCTCTCATTCCTTAGTCTCTTCAGTGTGCTTGCCCTTTACTATTTATTAGTCAAAAGGTGTGCAATATTCATACACACCCTGCAGGCCATTACTGTCACCAGACCTCCAAACATAAATGTCTGGACATCCATCAATGAGCTCTCTTCTAGGTACCTCCTCAACAACTTTTATTATAGCAACATATTACTTGTAACATTATAAGGACATTTGTTATGCAATTTTTCTGCAGGTTAAGCTTGACCTGTTGTTACTGAGATCATTAGATACACTTTTCCCACCTCTCATGTTACCCCAATGCATTGAACCTTTGCATATACCTGCCAGACCTTTGCATGATGGATCAACAGCCTACATTACTTGTACTACAACTGTGAACTACCCCTCTTCCCTCCTTGTCTTGTAGAACACCCTTCTCATGCTGGTTCTGCAACATACCCTCCCCATCTGACACTGCAGTCCATCCTTGTCCTGTTGTTCCTTCATCCTGCTTTTCCTATGCTGGTCCTGCAGTCTGCAATTTCGCTGTAAGTTGTGCATTATGCATGCCCACCTCTGGTGGTACTGCATCTCTTCATCCCTTGCTGATCTTGCAACCTTCCCTTCCCCTGAACTTGCTATAGCCTACACTCCTAATGCTGGTCGTGTAACATAACCATCCTCTGCTATTGTTGCACCTTATTTCCCCCTTCTTGATTCTGTATCCTAACCGTCCAATAAATATTGCAGCTTGTCCTTGTTTCCCTGGTAGTACAGCCTGTCCTCCCGGTCTCTTGCTTTACAGTATTGCCTACATATCCCATATTAAGTACACCATTGTATCTTACACCTGCTGGTACTTTACGCTTTCTGTTGACTTGTTCCCTCTTTCAGCTTACCTTCCACATGCTGGTACTCCATTCTACCATTCACATACATCTCCGTCAACATACCATCCGTCTGCTGATACATCAGCCTACCATTTACTTGATACGCCTTTCATCATACCATCCATCTGCTGGGGCACTTACTTGCTCTAGCTCCAGCCTAACTTTCATCAACTGGGCCTCCAGCCTACCATTCACCTCCTATCGTAGTTGACCACTCCCTTGCTACAGCTTCTCAGCTTATCATCCATAAGCTGGTGCTCAGCCTACCACACACTTGCTACCCATTCAGCATACCATCCATCAAGTGATATTCCAGGTTACCAATCACTTGCTTCTCCTGCAACCTACCTCCCACCCCCACTAGTACTCCACCTCATCATTTACTTGTTCATCCCTCAGATTTCCTTCAACTTGCCCAGGTTATCCTCCACCCACATATAAGCCTTGTCTAAGTTGGCTTCATGGCCACTAAAGTCACAGAAGGAACAGCATTGAGCTAGTATATGATTACAAAGTGCAATAGAAATTATCTTAAGTGCATAATATCTTTGTAATGAGGTTTCTCATACAATTTATCATATTTTCTGTATATGGCTTTCGAAATCTGTTAACAAGAAGTTGTTATAGATTCAGAGGGCACTTTTATTGGCATTATTACCCCCACTGCACCAGCCTTTATCTGGTCAAAAAGTGCCTCATATGTATAAAACTTAAACAGTACCTAATAGTCCTGTACTGTTCCTTCTTGATATTGTTATTATGTAGCATACTTAAGTCTGATATTGATTATTCACATTAATAAAAAGTTCCTTGAATTAATGATTTTTTTTTGCTTTATCCTTTGAATTAGCTACAGCAGAATTAACTTGCATTCATCAGATTGGTAAATTTGTGCTTGAAAGTGTTTTGATGATGGAAATATAACATATCTAAAATGGTAAATTTATGCTTAAAGTGTTTTGGTAATGGAAAAATAACATATCTAAAATTCACAAAAAATCACCATGCTGCATAGTGGAAGATGATCTGGTGTTCCATCCCTACTGTGTATAAAGTAGATCAACAGAGCTTAGCATATGAAAATTACTATATTTAAGAGTTCTGCTTAGAAATGGCTGAAAAGCTGAGAGGCCCCATCTTAAAAAGTGCTATGTATGATATCCAAAAGAACATGCAATATGATTAAAACCACAACAGATGCGAGACCTGCAAAAAATGGCTAAGATCTGTGCAGAATGATATCCTTGCAAATATCTCAATAATGTGGGGATCATTTTTAAATGTTGGCCAATAAGCTTCTGCATAGACTGGGCAGTTGGGAACTTCAGCTCCCCTCGTTGAAGAAATATTATCATAAAAAAAGAGATGTTTCTTAAGAAGAATGTTTGATCTTATTCTAATTAAACAATATATGAAAATCACTGTAGCTTCCATAACCTGGATGCTCATGATCTTTGATAAGTGAGATAATATGTAAAGGTGATAGAATCAAATTTTCCAATTGCAAAATTTATTACAGTATCATTTTGTCTAAATCCAATGTATTAGTGACATAAGCTGAAGAAAAGTAATGACTATATCTACGAAGACTGTAATTGCAGGTTTTAATTGAAAGAATAGACGTTTGAAATTCTTCTGTAAAATATTTCTGGAGACATTTTTACTTGCGAAATACTGGGAAAAGAATCTAAATTGCTCATATTTCTTTTACTGAAAATGGTTTGGTAAACTTTGAGATTTTTTCTTGAAATTTTGGTCAGTAGATATATCATAATATTCAAGTAATATTATGATATATTGTTCTTGAATTATGATTTTTGTTCCCCCTTAAGTCAAATGTGGGTTGTCGAACCCGCAGGCTTCTCAGTGCAATGTAGATTGGAAAATTTATAGAATTTTCATTTTCCATAATTTTTTTTTTTTTTTTCACTGAAATGTGAGTCGATGATTTTGTGAATTGTATTCATTGAAAAATTAGCATGAGTGAGACAGTTTTGGTTTGTGTAAGACACGTTGTCTATCCTTAATATATTCTATCTGAAACTCATTTGTGTGTGTGTGTGTGTGTGTGTGTGTGTGGCTTTCATGGAAATCAGTTAATGTTTCATTTATGAAGTGTAAATTCAAGTCTATTGATCTCTCTAACAGGACTCGTAATTTCATGGATAATCATTACATTCCTTTCTATATATATATAAAAAAAATGCATTTGTTGTGCAACTAGAATAATATATTTATTGCCTTTTTGCTATTAAGTTTTGGGTTCCAAACCTGTAGAGTTCCTGTTTTTGCAACATGGATTTGTAAGATTTTTCGTGAAACTTTAGTTTTTAAATTCATGGGAATTTGAAATAGATGGGTCAATTTCTTTTTTTTCTACTTTACGTGTTGAATATGGATAGTCTATCTATCGATATTAGTGGTTTATGAGATGTGAGTTCATAGTCTTTGGGAATTATAATTGGGGTTGTAAGTCTGCAAACTTTTGGTGTATGTTGTGTCTTGCATATATTTAATTAGCCATATACATAGAGAGGGAATATATGTGGCACATTAGAATGATCTAGAACACTAAAAGATGTGAAAGAATCTTTGATTTGAACTTTTGGAAAAGTCGTATGCAAATTTGTATATGTTTAGCTTGTTAACACATGGATTGTAACTTGGTAGACTTTGTGAAACGTAGATTGAGTTGTATTTTTAGAAAGGTGGGTTGTACGTCTGTTGACTTCTTTAATTGTGAAATTTGCTTGTAATTTCATAGAATGTGAGCCGAAAGTTTTTAAGTCTACTAATTTGCTTAGAGATTTGTTATTCATATAATGATAAATGTTTAACTGAAATGGCACCAAATTAATGTATTATTCGTTTTAAAAAGTTTTACAAAGCTTACTCTTCCATTTTCTAATATTATCCTTTCTTCCATTAAAGTAATATCGGTTGAACATTGACAAAGTTTTCTCGGCTCCTGCATACATTAATCAAAACTTTAGTATCATTCATCCATATTCCTTATCTATATTGATTCATTTTGTTTCTTTCTAATGAGTATCTACAGAACTTATTCACGAAGAAGAATTCAAGCACAGGTTTTAGTCTTAAGTTTAATCCTTGACCAGCTTTCACAGAAGTGCTGTTTGTATGGTGGCATCTGGCACTAATTACGATTTTCTGGCTTTTAATATTTTTTATTATTACCTTACTACTTTTTTATTATCTTACTACCTCTTAGATTTATGATCTATTTGTATTTCCTGGAGATCCTTCATATTTTCACTTTTCACATTTTTTAAACAAGAGACATCAATAAATATTAATTAAGCTCGTACTCTCTCTACGAGTTATTAGGTTGTCAAATAACATAATATTTTCATAATTATTTACCTCATTTACTGCATAAGCTAATTTATCTAGCAACCATTTTTTTCAATGTTTTTAAAAATCCATTTTGTATTTGGTCTTATTAGTAAAACTTTCTCTTGGAAAATAACGGTCAAATATGTTAAATAAAATACTATATGGAAACATGACGACAGTTTGACCTAGCGGGAATTGTCATAGGCAATCAGTGTGTGTCTGGACACAATAAGTGGATGATCGTTACCTACACAGCTACGTACGAATACTCGTTTCATCGGTCTCAATAGCAGCCATTCTCCTCATCACTTTGGAAAATACGACTTTCTGTTTTCTGTGGACAAGGTGTTTGATCGTGGTAAGTTTTCGTTGTGTTTTGTTGTGTTTATTACGATATGGTGGGTTTAGTCAGCCATGGCCATTATAGTGTTGATATTATACTATATAATAAGTTTACTAACTAGCCAAGTAAGTGTTATGGTACGTAGAATATGCTATTAAGCTGACCTTTCTTAGTATTGTAGAAAACGGAGTGTAGTGCGAGATGGGTCATGATTTTAGGGTTGGAATTACGTTTCGGGATGACCGAGTGGAGATGTGTTATTAAAAAGACTTTTATAAGTCCATATTTAAGTAATGACATATTGAAGAACCACTCATTAGCGAACGTGGTTGAATGATCCATGATCGTTCGAGTAGTTTGGAAAAGAGTTTTAAATGTATGCCACAAAGGATCTTGATTTAATTCTCCATCATTTATCAGTTGAAGGTGCTTCTGTATCTCGTAATTTCTTCCTTTTTTTTTTTTTTTTGGAAATATGAGACACGTAAAGTTATCCAAACAACTTGGCGAACAAGAATAGTCAAGTTGAGCATTATACGTACCTAAATAACGTAAGGAATATTGCTTTTTCACTGTCATCCACCTGTTGATCAGGTTGGATGGCTGTTTTTCACTGTCATCCACCTGTTGATCAGTTGGATGGCTGTATTTCAGTCATCCACCTGTTGATCAGTTGCATGGCTGTATTTCACTGTCATCCACCTGTTGATCAGTTGGATGGCTGTTTTTCACTGTCATCCACCTGTTGATTAGTTGGATGGCTGTATTTCAGTCATCCACCTGTTGATCAGGTTGGATGGCTGTATTTCACTATCATCCACTTGTTGATCAGTTGGATGGCTGTATTTCAGTCATCCACCTGTTGATCAGTTGGATGGCTGTTTTTCACTGTCATCCACCTGTTGATCAGTTGGATGGCTGTTTTTCAGTCATCCACCTGTTGCTCAGTTGGATGGCTGTATTTCACTGTCATCCACCTGTTGATCAGGTTGGATGGCTGTATTTCACTGTCATCCACCTGTTGATCAGTTGGATGGCTGTATTTCAGTCATCCACCTGTTGATCAGTTGGATGGCTGTATTTCAGTCATCCATCTGTTGATCAGTTGGATGGCTGTATTTCACTGTCATCCACCTGTTGATCAGTTGGATGGCTGTATTTCACTGTCATCCACCTGTTGATCAGTTGGATGGCTGTATTTCGCTGTCATCCACCTGTGGATCAGTTGGATGGCTGTATTTCAGTCATCCATCTGTTGATCAGTTGGATGGCTGTATTTCACTGTCATCCACCTGTTGATCAGTTGGATGGCTGTATTTCACTGTCATCCACCTGTTGATCAGTTGCATGGCTGTATTTCACTGTCATCCACCTGTTGATCAGTTGGATGGCTGTATTTCACTGTCATCCACCTGTTGATCAGTTGGATGGCTGTTTTTCACTGTCATCCACCTGTTGATCAGTTGGATGGCTGTTTTTCACTGTCATCCACCTGTTGTTCAGTTGGATGGCTGTATTTCACTGTCATCCACCTGTTGATCAGTTGGATGGCTGTTTTTCACTGTCATCCACCTGTTGATCAGTTGGATGGCTGTATTTCACTGTCATCCATTTGTTGATCAGTTGCATGGCTGTATTTCAGTCATCCACCTGTTGATCAGTTGCATGGCTGTATTTCAGTCATCCACCTGTTGATCAGTTGGATGGCTGTATTTCAGTCATCCACCTGTTGATCAGTTGGATGGCTGTTTTTCACTGTCATCCACCTGTTGATCAGTTGGATGGCTGTATTTCAGTCATCCACCTGTTGATCAGTTGGATGGCTGTATTTCAGTCATCCACCTGTTGATCAGTTGGATGGCTGTATTTCAGTCATCCACCTGTTGATCAGTTGGATGGCTGTATTTCACTGTCATCCACCTGTTGATCAGTTGCATGGCTGTATTTCAGTCATCCACCTGTTGATCAGGTTGGATGGCTGTATTTCAGTCATCCACCTGTTGATCAGTTGGATGGCTGTATTTCAGCCATCCACCTGTTGATCAGTTGCATGGCTGTATTTCACTGTCATCCACCTGTTGATCAGTTGGATGGCTGTATTTCAGTCATCCACCTGTTGATCAGTTGCATGGCTGTATTTCAGTCATCCACCTGTTGATCAGTTGGATGGCTGTATTTCAGTCATCCACCTGTTGCTCAGGTTGGATGGCATCCACAGGAGATGACGTAAGTGTTATACATACAGCTTACGTTGTCATTTCAGGTATTTTCTCTGAAGCAACCACTATGTCCTGTCTGCTGAGAAGAAAGACATGCAAAGTCGTAGTGGTAATCATTTCAATTAATACACAATAGTTAAACACCTTTTGTGGATCACATCAGATGAACCTTTCTATGTTAATGATGGCTGATTGATGTTGTCCGCAAAACGTTTTCCAGTACTTCATGAGTCAATTGTTACCGAAAAAAAAACGTTTTCCAGTACTTCATATGCCAATAGCCACCGAAAAAAACGTTTTTCAGGACTTCATATGCCAATAGCCACCGAAAAAAAAAGGTTTTCCAGGACTTCATAAGCCAATAGCCACCGAAAAAAACGTTTTCCAGTACTTCATATGCCAATAGCCACCAAAAAAAAAACGTTTTCCAGGACTTCATATGCCAAAAGCCACTAAAAAAAACGTTTTCCAGGACTTCATATGCCAATAGCCACCGAAAAAAAACGTTTTCCAGTTCTTCATATGCCAATAGCCACCAAAAAAAAAACGTTTTCCAGGACTTCATATGCCAAAAGCCACTAAAAAAAACGTTTTCCAGGACTTCATATGCCAATAGCCACAAAAAAAACGTTTTCCAGTACTTCATATGCCAATAGCCACCGAAAAAAAAACGTTTTCCAGGACTTCATATGCCAAAAGCCACCAAAAAAAACGTTTTCCAGGACTTCATATGCCAATAGCCACCAAAAAAAAAAACGTTTTCCAGGACTTCATATGCCAAAAGCCACCGAAAAAAAGAAAAAAAACGATTTCCAGGACCTCATGAGTCAATTGCCACCGAAAAAAAAAAACGTTTTCCAGTCCTTCAGACCAATTGCCGCCGAAAAACGTTTTCCATTACTTCAGTACCCACCACCTGTTTTTATAAACAGACATCTTGGCTTGGTTGCCGCGTTGATTGTAGTGTAAAATAAATGTTTCCTTTCAATGACAAATGCATATTTCTCTTCGCTAACGTTTATAAAGTAGTTCAGAACCACGAACGTTGCAGGGAATACATCTACTTATAGATATTCCCCATCTTAAACTAAACAGCCTTGTTAACAGATAGTTTGACAGCAGTTAATAGTATTATATACTCGCGGATGATTCTAACACCACTACAGGTGTTCCAAGTTCCTTGCTCATGTGTAACACACAATTGAAATCAGATTAAAATCTTGGCCTTGCATTCCCGCCATTAACCTGCCACGGGTCCTTCTCGGGTTTATATAAACCTACAGTGAGTCACACACTGACGCCTTTAACCTGCCACGGGTCCTTCTCGGGTTTATATAAACCTACAGTGAGTCACACACAGACGCACAAGCCCTTAACAACAAGCTCTGTACAAATTTATAGGTGTGCAAAAGATAGACTCCTAGATGTTAATGTGTTGGGAGGGGAAACTAATATGAATGAGAAGAGGGTGAGAAAGAAATGAGCTTGGAAAAAAGAGGTGTGTGTGTGTGTGTGTGTGAAATACTAGAAGAGATTGGGTATAGAATAGCTAAAGTTGTAAGCAAATGAAGCAAGGGGAATGGGAGATATTTAGTGAAGCAGTGATAGCATGTGCAAGAGATATGAGATATGGGCAGTTGAGAAATTGGTATTAATTGGCGGGGTGATTGTTCCCTCCACTTCTGATGCATATATCCTCTTTGTCCTCTATCCTCATGTTCTTAACACTACCTCACTAATATGGGAAATGACAAATATATATGAAATAAAATATATGTGGTTTGATTGACTAAGTAATGAAAGGGTAAAAGATATGTGTGGTAATAAAAAGAGTGGTTGAGAGAGCAGAAGTGGCTTTGTTGAAATGATTTGGACTCGTGAGGATGAGTAAGGAGGATTAACAAAGAGGATGTACGTGTCAAAGATGGAGGGAACGAGGAGAAGTGGGAGACCAAATTGGAGGGGGAAAGATGGAGTGAAAAAGATTTTGAGTGATCGGGGCCTGAACATGCAGGAAGGTGAAAGGCGTGCAAGGAATAGAGTGAATTGGAACGATGTGGTATACTGGGGTCGATATGGTGTCAATGGATTGAACCAGGGCATGTGAAGCGTTTGGGGTAAACCATGGAAAGTTCTGTGGGGCCTGGATGTGGAAAGGGAGCTGTGGTTTCGGTGCATTATTACATGACAGCTAGAGACTGAGTGTGAACGAATAGGGCCTTTGTTGTCTTTTCCTAGCACTACCTCACACACATGAGGGGGAAGGATGTTGTTATTCCATGTGTGGCGGGGTGGCGATGGGAATTAATAAAGGCAGACAGTATGAATTATGTACATGGGTATATATGTATATGTCTGTGTGTGTATATATATGTATACGTTGAGATGTATAGGTATGTATATGTTGGTGTGTGTGGACGTGTATGTATATACATGTGTATGTGGGTGGGTTGGGCCATTCTTTCGTCTGTTTCCTTGCACTGCCTCGCTGGCGCGGGGGGCGGCGGCAGGGCAAAGTGAATGAATAGATAAATATATATAGGGGAGAAAGAATACTTCCCACATATTCCCTGCATGTCGTAGAAGGCGACTAAAAGGGAAGGGAGCGGGGGGCTGGAAATCCTCCCCTCTCATTTTTTTTTTAAATTTTCCAAAAGAAGGAACAGAGAAGGGGGCCATATGAGGATATTCCCTCAAAGGCCCAGTCCTCTGTTCTTAACGCTACCTCGCTAATGCGGGAAATGGCGAATAGTATGAAAAAAAAAAAAAATATATATATATATATATATATATATATATATATATATATATATATATATATATTATATATATATATATATATTATATATATATATATATATATATATATATATATATATATATATATATATATATATATATATATATATATATATATATATATTTCAAACTATTCGCCATTTCCCGCATTAGCAAGGTAGCGTTAAGAACAGAGGACTGGGCCTTTGAGGGAATATCCTCACCTGGCCCCCTTCTCTGTTCCTTCTTTTGGAAAATTAGAAAAGAAAAAAAAGAGAGGGGAGGATTTCCAGCCCCCCGCTCCCTCTCCTTTTAGTCGCCTTCTACGACACGCAGGGAATACGTGTGAAGTATTCTTTCTCCCATATATATATATATATATATATATATATATATATATATATATATATATATATATATATATATATATATATATTGCTGTTTTCATCTTCCAATACCACACATCATATATCGCCGAAACCATTCTGGTAATAAGCAATTACAGTTGTTCACTATGGTAGCATCGGCCTTTGACCTGACCTTTTGGGTCAAGAGGGTCACTCCACACTTAACGATCGAACTGCTTAACAGGTTTAAGTATAAGATGCTGCAAAATTACGTATTACGTGAAAGCATCGTAGAATGCGCTTCCCATCTCTCACAAGAACCAGCGAGTGCTTTGTTATGTAGCAGTGTGAGGAATGACCCATTTTAGCTCACTTGTTCTTAATAATAACTTGGTCTTATTGAAGCAACAGAGTAACAGTGTTATGGTTTAACCTTGTGGTATAAAATGTCTCAATTAATGTGTGTGTGTGTGTGTGTGTGTGTGTGTGTGTGTGTGTGTGTGTGTGTGTGTGTGTGTAGCGAACTAAACGAAGGATAGCAGTTTTTCCCCACGAAAGTAATTGACACTTCACGGGCCTTCATGGTGGTGTAGATGTTAATATTATTGATCATAAGTCGACACAAGCTCCTATTGGTTCGAATCATGGGTGCGGGATTCTGTCAACACCCACCCTAGGTGTTCATCGCTAGGTTGTCAACACCCACCCCAGGTGTTCATCGCTAGTTTGTCAACACTCACCCCAGGTGTTCATCCCCCAGTTGGGGCTAGTCGTCAAATGGGTACTTGGCTTTGGCTGGGGTTTGTTTACACATGAATCATTATATTTACAGTAGAACACAAAACTGGTTTTCTGGGCATCTTCACTTGAGACTAATTTAATTTCCTCCAGTTTTTCATATTTCTGCAAAATTGTTTCCTAAACCTAGTGACGTTTTCTACAACTCTTTTCAGAGATATGTCCTTAATGTACGACTATATTGGATTTGATATTATTCTCAGATCATCATAAATATATGGAGCTTCACACGCCTGGCTTTATTTTCTGTATATCTGCAAGTATAGCAGTGAGTGAAACTGCTGTGTGGTAACCCGCTTGTCACACACACACACACACACACACACACAAACATAAATTATTATAGGACTGGAAACAGTTTTCTCTGATTACATACAGTGTATAATGTACCTCAAGGCGAGAGCCAGTGCCAGATATAATAAGTGTGATCTAAGTGACATATTATGGCAACGAACAACTTTGTAAGTATCAAGGTTGACATTTCTAACTCGTTCTGAGGATAAAGTAGTGACACCAGACCATCTCTCGTGGCAGTGGCAACTGACTGTGGTGTGAGGGGGGCTAATTTAGGATATAAGATGCTGCATATGAGTGGCATTAATTGAGCAATTAGAACTAATTAGACGGTGAATGGTGGACATTAAGATTACTAACATAATGTTAAGATTCGAATGACTTTCGATGCTTTTAGTTCAAGCTTTCACTTTCGATTTGATAGTCAAATTAGTTAATTAAAGTTTGTTTTGGAACGATGTAAAGTACAGAAACATTGCTCTGGGTTAGATTCAAACAACTATATACAGTTGAGAATTTGGATTTCGAGTTGATTGTTACTGATCACAGTAATAGGAATTCCCGTGTCCTTTTCATTTATTTGTGCCTTTAAAGTTGGGTATTATATAAATTTCTCATAATTCCTACCGGATATGGGAATATGGTTGACTTTATGAGATCTAGATTGGAATAAGGCCCTATGACTCAGTCTTGCCAATAGCTGGGAATTTCCAAAACACGTGTTTGTAATAAATGTCATGTTTTACTAATCAAATTCACGTACTTTTGAAATTGATATTAGAGAACTTGTACAGAATTGATTTATTCGTATTTTGCCTATTTGACGTCTTGGCTAACAATAAATATATGATAGAGGGTAGATAATATTTAGAGGTACGTGATATTGACCACAAAGATGCACAGGGATATGCATAATTACCTGACCTGCTGCTACATAAAAAGGTGAATGAATTATACATTATGTAATGCTTGTAACAATTCGCTGTCATGGCTGTTACGGTCCTGTAACACCATAGAAGCTGAGAATCTTCTCTAGAATTGATTCGATAATAGTTTAAACCAAATAGCAAAAGTATATCTGAACAGTATTTACTTAATTTTCAATTGAATATCGAATACCAGATTGATAATATATATGAGCAAATGTGCGCGCAAGTACAGAGTCTTCGTCTTAATTTAAAGCATTCTTGTTCGCTCTGTAAAGATTATTATTAATAGAAATATGAGACGAGTGAGACCATTGCATCAGAAGTGTATGACATTGGCTGGTGCTCAGGGTATTTCCTTCTGTACCACAGAACATCTTGTTATTAACAATGGCAAGGCATTTAACCACAGCACTCTGCAGTGGGCAAGTGCCAAAGTGAATCACACACCTCAAGATGGTGAAGCTTCAGGTAGACATTATACCAACACTTAACCCATTCAAGACCTCTAGATCTTTAGTTTTAACCACTTGAATGGAAAGAACTCGCCTATTTTAATTTATGGACAATCTAGCGAATTTGTAGCGGATTTTTTATATTTTTCTGCTCCCTTTCCTGGGCAGCGAGCCAGGGAAGCACGCAGAGTTGGCATCAGTGTTGTTTACACCTGGAGGAGGCTGAGGGAGAAGGAGGAAGAGGAGGAGGGAGAAGAAAGAGCTATAAATACCTGTTTGGGTGTCAAGACAGACCTTCCTTGGCAGCCTGACCAACCCCAGCCAACACCTGGCATGGCAGCAGTGGTAAGTCAGACCCCCCGAGGGAGAGACGCAGCATGAGGGAACACTACCGTTACCGATACCAGGCCAGAGAGGTTTGTTTGGGGGGGGGGGGTGTTTGTGAAGTTGGGGGGAAGGGGGGGTGTTTGTGAAGTTGGGGGAGGGGGGTTTGTGAAGTTCAGGGGGAGGGGAGGGGGGAGGAGAGAGGAGATGATGATGGTATATGCTGATGATCCAGACAATGATGGAAGTCTGTTTAGCATTGATTTTTTTTTTTTTTTTACCGTGATGAATTATTTGATGATATTAGTGATGAATTCTTTTATTTGATGGTATTAGTCTTAACAGATGTAGTGAATGTTTTGTGATTCGTTTTTAATGGTTAATCTAAAGTTTGGTGAGGTTTCGTAGTTTAGTTTCGTCTTTCATTTCATATTTGTGTTGTTTTTTTCCTCCAAAGAAAATAAGAACATTGCTAACTAAGAAGCCTAAGTACCATCTAAGAAGACAAGTATAATTGTGTTAGTTGATATTGATGGAAGAACATTTTTTAGTCTATGGACGCTGAACATCTTTTAAGAAGATAGATTTTGACAAAAGTGGTACCAGTGGATTCCGTACCTTGTCTAGAGTTGATTTAAAGTGTGCAATTTTAGTGCGGCACCTCTGAGGTATCATTTACATGTTCTCATAAAGTGCAGGGCCTAGAAGTATAGGGAAAGTGGGAGACAAAAAACTTTGTATCGGATGTTTAGTGTAGTGAATACATTGGTAACACGTGAAAATCTAGCAACTAGGATGCCAATGTTAATAACAGTTCCATAAGAGTAGAACACAGATCACAGTCCTAGAAAACGTGCATTCACTGAAAAATTTGAAATCACAAGGTTAGAAGGGAAGCCAAAGTCAGGAGTTTAGGGGTAAAGGTATTAGACGTTCCAATTAATAGTTACAAGAAACTTGCAGAGATCATTATGTTATGAAGAAAATGTATTATAATGAAACGAAATTGGTGCTTTCTTGATTTGTTTGCTCTCAATGAGAAATATGTGATGTGAATGATGTTCATACCATCTTACTGTTTTAGATAACATAGAAAGTGGGGAGGGTGTTAAAGATTGTAGAAAATGTTAGGTTATATTTTGTGAAATTTGTGTAATCATAATGAAGGCGCCCAATATAGCCTAAAATAACGTGAATGGTCTGACCAAGCTTAATCGAGTATGTTTAAGACTTGGCTGGACACCAAGGCATGTAGATATGTACTCAAAACACCAGTTTTTGGTGTACTGGTAATACTGTATTATTGTATCAAAAGAATTCTTTTTTGTTGTCATGTTAAAGTAGTTCCTGTAAATTGATTATATATTTTTATTTTATTCAGATAAAGAATTCAGGGTTGGATATTGAGGAGGATGAATATTGCATTGGGAATGGAGCTGAGTTTTGAATACGGAATATAGTAAAATGAACACTGTCTTCCCACCATCAATTTTCTATGGGTGATATGTTTGTGACTTTTTCCATAGGGTATTTAGAATAATAGGTAACATGATAGCTATATTTACACCATTGGAAAACACTGGCATATTCAGATGTCTTGTAGGTAATCTAAGAACGTACATATGTATATGCAGACCCCTTCTTTTCTTGATGCGGCATAGGCATTTTATACATGGACATCACGTTAAGGGTTAAGAGAGAGAAATGATGTGGGACGAGAAATTTTCCATAGAATTTCTTATGTATTTTTTTTTTTGGGGGGGCCAAGGGAATGTATTTTTTGGCAGATATTTCAAACTGATTTGATTGATCAACACCCAATATCATATATGACCAAAGTTTTGGTAAGACTTTGATTTAGCCACCATGTTGTCATACTCTGAATTGGACTCATTCTCTGTATGAGATCTGTAAATACTATATATTCATGCGATTAAACAGGACAACTAGATACTGGAAACTTTTTTGATTGTACATTCATGATTTTTTTTTCTCTCATTCCCCATTGTAAGAGGATGATTTATGTGTGAGTATACCATGTACAATAAATTGGTTTTGGTCTGTTTAGTTTTGAAATGATTGATGATGAGCATGGTATTATTCTGATTTTTACCTTGTGTTTATTTTCTTTTATAGAGAATACGTCTATAACTTTTCTAAAGGTTATGTCTTTTCAAAACTTATGGTAACCTGTAAGGCATTTATTTTTTGCTGTGTTTAGGTGTTTAGATTTAGAATAGGATCATTGTATTTTACTGATTTGTAGTTGCAGATTACAGTATACACAGAACTTATTGTTTCATTCACAGGTGTTGACACGGCAGAAGGTGGCAAAAGGGGATGTTCTTCTATCATCATTGCCTTTTGTATATCTTGTGAATGCATCCTCCAAAGGACTGTATTGTGATCACTGCTTGAAAAAGTACGTTTTGGAGAGAAAACTGCTTGCTGATAGAGCTATGGCTTGTGATGGCAAGGTTCAGGGGCCAAATACCCTGGATGCTTGCCCAAGCTGTTCTCATTAGTTTTTGTATTAATAATACTGTCCTGAAATGCTGATTTCTGACTAGGTTTTTTTTTGTGTTCATGCCATCCTGAAGTGTTGTGTGTTATTGATCTAATATGGGGTCATAGGTTTCCCCATAATTTAGGTAAAGGAATGGGTGATCTTTGGGATTTAGTGTATTGAACCCAACATAGACAAGTTCATGTTGAGTTCATTCCAGGACATGACCACCAAAAAATGTTTATGAAAAGGTAGCCACATTCATATTGTCATGATGACTATTAGACGTAGTATTGTATGTAAGTATGAATATGGTTGTAGGCTTGCTTATTTGCAGATAATTCGATGTTGCTGGCAGGGAGTGAAGGGAAATCGCAGAAGACAGAGAATGTGTTTAACATGTTGGGTAAAGCAGGGTAGTTTCTGGTAGATGCTAGTAAGAGTAAAGTGATAGTGTTTGAGAGGAGGGAAAGTGAATTGGTACAAAGATGTGCATAGGTCAAGAAAAATGAAAAAAAGATAAAATCAATGTAGATGGATAATTTGTTCGTAGTTGGAAGTTGGAGGATTGATAGATTGGAGTGTAAATGCAAGAAGAGTTTGTGATGTGAAGCATTCCTGAAAAGGATGTGTGTATAAGTCTTTTAGGATGGTATGGTCATGTAGGACACATGATAGGTGATAGGCTGGTCAAGATGTATTGTTGTATAGTACAAAAGACTGTTTATGAAGGAGAGTTAGACCATGGAAAATATGGATAGATACCTGTCTGAGAAGTTATTTTGGCTGAGAATATTTCAAATGGAGATGTTACATGAATGATTTCGGATCAGATACAACTGGAACATTTTGTGTGTGTTATGAAATAGAGTGGAAGAGTACTGGAGGAAGAGAAATGGGGGAAGAACTTGTGGAATGGTGTATGTAAGGACAGGGTTAAGTGGAGACTTTACTGCCGTGGCCACCCCTTGATGGAAATGTGTGTTAGAGGTAGTTAGGAGTGATATGAATGGAGACTTTGGTCTCGGGGACTTAAACATCTTGGTGTATAAAGTGAAGAGTTAAAAAGCCCATTACAAGTGTGGAATCCCATCCACTCTTGCTACTTTTCTGCACTTCTTTTGCAAGACTTTCACCACTTGTTCTCTTTTCACCAAGCCCCTCTCCATGATTCTCTCACTTTGCATACCTTCATGTCCAAACCGTCCTACATCTGCCACCCTTTTATCAACTACAAAGAGATAATGGCCCTTCAGAATACTTGCTCCATCTCATCTCCACATTTCTGCCAGGTAGTGCCTCCTCATTTCTCTTTCATGAGCAACTTTCTCTTTCCACCACTCACTACCTTTTCTCACCTGTCCACCTCCCAATATCCGCATGTCACGCACTTCTCACACGTGTAAGAAGTGCTTGATAAATACCTTCCATTCTTCACCCACTCCTAGATTTACTTTCACGATTTGCCATTGTATGCTAAATCTCCCCTGCTATGTTTTCTCACAAGCCTCTTTTTTAGGCTTGTCTGTTTTCACAGCTCTCCTATGCCTATATCATTTCCTCTTCAAAAAACTTTATAGACCTTAACCCTTGCGTCCACCAAGTAATTATCAGATATCACACCAGCAGCCGTTCTCAGCACATTCACATCCAAGTATCTTTTCTTTGCATGCCTGTCAATTAGTATATTGTGCAACAATGCCTCATAGCATCTTTCTAACTTATCCATATATACCTGGATATGTTTCTATTCTTAAACCAGGTATTCCCAGTCACCTGTCCTTTTTCAGCACATACCTCAACAAGCTGTTCATCATTCTTCTTCACACAACTAGGTATCCCATTCCCCCCAGTTATACCTTCAACTGCTAAAACTTATTTAAACATAAAAGAGTAGCATCAATGAATGCACCTAGTAAATATACCTGTCAGATTTATATGCAATAAGTAGAGTGTGTTTTGATCAGCTTGAGAAGCATTGACTTGAGGTACATATAACTGTGCCTAATGTTTATTTAAGGAGTGCAAAGTGTATATAATTGGGAATTATGTCTCTTAGGGTGAAACATCTTGTGTATTATAAAATCCATCTATCCAGAACTGTTAGCAAGAGTTCTACCTTTTATGATATCAGTTTGTCAGATGAGGTTGATGTGATTCATGGGCATCAGAAATAACACCAGCACCTATGTACCAAATGTATACATAAGAACTGAACATGAATGTGAATGTTTGAGAGTTGCATTTCTTGGTTAAGATCAAGTACCAGAATCCCACATTGTGTTTTGCTACTTTGTAGGAAAGCATAAAATGTGCAAGAGTTAAAATGGCATACTGGGCTCGTTCAAGATGGGAGAAGGGTGTTTGAATGTTTCATGTAGTGTTAATTTTTTACATTGCATATTTGATGAAGCTAACAGTGTTTAAATTGGAAAACATCAATACTTGATTTATGAATAATGAAAGGCTGCTTCAAAGGTGGTTGATGACTTGTCTTAAGAATGTTAGCATGATGTCTGAAAACAGATTTGGTGATTTTTTTTCTTTTATGATTATCACACTCCCTTTTCATAATACATTTGCAACTTGATTAATGGGTTTTTTCCTTTGTTGGGGGATCCTTCCCATGGTATTCTTACAGTTTGATGCTTTTCCTTCAGCTTACTAATTCATTTGGACTTTGTAAAATGCTGTCTTACTCTTTTGGGAATAATATGATATACTGTTTGCTCTAATTACTGTAGTTGTTGCTCTCCATCTGCTTAGAGTGTTTTCAGTATGCCTTTTCTCACTAGATTGGAGGGCAGTTATATAATCCCTTTCCCCCAAACACAATTTGGTCCTTGCACAACTTTGTACATTAGTCTCTATTAACACTCCTCTCAGACACACTGTTTATGTGTAACTCTGTTTTTCATTGAACTGTATTGTATGTAGGGTGATTTCTTGACTATGTGTACCACACCAGGAACAGCACTCATCAGAACCTGCAACGCTGCTCAGGGTGTAAAGTGGAATGTTATTGCAGCAAAGAGTGTCAGCGTGGTTCTTGGGATATCCACCGATTCGAATGCAAAAATCTTCAACGCATATATCCCCTGATTCCCCCAGATACTGCCAAGCTCATTGCAAAGGTTATCCTTAGGCTTAAGGTAATGTAACATAGAAAACAGTTTGGTAAGAAACAGTCACACTCATAGAATGTGATAGTAAAATTCACATATGGAGATTTGGAAACTGAGAAAATGAGGCATTGTTATGGTGCACCTAAGATCATTTTCATCATTGTTTTAAGTAGCAGGTTATTTACCAAATCTCAATATGTAGGATGTTTGTTAAGATCCCGTTTCATGATTATATTTTTGTTTTGAATGATTAGGTGTATTAACTGTGGATGATATTGTAAGAGCCTATATTTATATGTTGTGTGATTTTGTGCAAAACTTAACAGGATAGTGCGTCTAGAATTTCCTGTAACCTTTTCTTAATTCTTGAGATTTCCATCTTTTTTTGAATGTTAGGCATCCTTAAGACTGACCTTTTCCTTACTAGCTATGATAATATTTGTTGAATCTTATTACATACTTTTCCTTTCAGTTTGATAACATCATTCACAATGTATTTTAGTCTTGCAGGAATTACTCTCATTTTAATGCACTTGTCCTTAATGCCTTGTATCTTTGCCACATCATTTTTTACCCAAAGCTATGTAGTAGTCTCTTTGATCTTCAGCACAGTCAGGACAATTAATGCACTGTGACTAAAATTTGTGGACCTCTGTGGTTGCTTTTTCTCGCCTTCATGCTTTCATCCTTTCTTTTGCCGAGGATTCCTTCTTCAGTCTTTTAAAAATTCTGTCGTGTTTCCCGGCTTATTCAACTTGTTTTTAAGGACTTGGTTTCCTCTTTCAGCTGATTGTTTACTTCTCCTAGGCAATGGATAACTCTTACGTAGTTTATTTGTACCAGAGTACTTTCTTATAGCTCAGTGGCCTTTTTCCTTCATTGATTAAGTGTTTTTATTCTTAGAATATGTAGATGACTTTTCCAGTGTTCAAGAAAACTGTAAGTTCTTTTTCTGTCATTAGTACTGCAAGACACTCTTCTTTTCTCCCTTCAACCTTCTCTGACCTAGCTCCAATGTTAACTTTCTTCTGCTTAACATGGCTGATATGTACTGATATTTCAACTTATATAAAAAGAGATTTAATTCCATTAATGTATATATTTGAGGTTTGTGATGTGTGTATGTACTCTGTGATTGCTTGAATTTATAAGTAAAATTTCAAATGCCCAAGTTTCTAAAGCCAATAAACTTCCCTAATCCATGGTCCAGCTTATTTAAGAGAACTGCCAGTATGGAACATGGTTTCAACAATTGGCTGCTTTGTTTACAGTGTACTGCATTAGTTCACATCACTGTTATATCTGTCTTGCCATGGTGCAATAAGACTTTGTACTTTTTTGGTTATATTTTTGATATTTTCATAGTGTGTGCCCATACAGTTACATACTGAAAGCATCCAATGATAGTGCTGGTTGTAACATTGCAAAGGGGAAGTGTGTTTAGCTTAACATAGCGTAACCTACCTTGGGGGAGACCATGAAATATCCTTAACTTTAGAAAATGTGACCTGTCTCATATTATTGCTTCCATAGGTGACCAGGGTCAGTCAGAGTGCTACTAAAACTGTTTGATAATAAAGTCTGTTTTGAATTACTGTTTCAGTTCATTGAGATGCAAATCACTGCATGCATCCTGATCTTTTCATGAAAATTCTCTTTTTATCATCACGAGATGATGGCCTGATTTTGACATCACATTCTCCATTGCTTTGAAAATGAAGAACCAGGCATATTACAGCATCCTGAAATAACTGAAAATCTTTTCTGAATTTTATCTTGAAACTATCTTTTTTTTTTTTGTATCTGCTTTGGTGAGGTTTATTGGTATCTCTTATAAACTATTGTTAGTCACATCTATTACATTATTTCCAGAGTGCTCTCCAGAGACTATAATTGATGCCCATATTTGAACATGACTCCATACTTAAGCTTTGTTGGTCTTTCTTTCATTTTATATCTAGCTTAACTGATGGCATCCTGTAGTTACTTGTAAAAAATCTCATCTTTTTTCCAGTTTTTTTCCAAATACCCATCCTTTTCTTTAGAAACTAATTTCGCCATTATTCTGTTTTCTCATTGAGCTTAAAAGACGTCAGTAATAATGTCTGGAGTCATCACTAGACTTTTTTGTTTTTGTTGTAGACTGGAGGTGACCAGTTTGAAGAAAGGATTACAGAGAAGAGATCAAGAAAATTCAAAGACCTGATGAATCGTAAGTATGTTGCTTCTTTTATTTCATCTATTCATTTATTTTTTTATTTATTTTTACTTTTTGATAAAGCTCACTCTTAACTGATGATATTTTTATGGTTTTGATGCATAATTGAGTGACTCAGGCTAATAGATATTCCATTGAAACATTTGTCACAAACTACTGCATTATTTAGAAGTTTTAGGGGAGAGAGAGAAACTGTTAATAATTCATTTTAGCAAAAAAGGCTGTCATATTGGAATGAGATAAAACCCTCCATCTAAAGGGTGTGGTTGAGAGAAGGGATTCGAAAGTTGTATGCTAACAAATATGAGTAAACAGGACTTGTTTGAGAATTATAATGTTATCGGCCTGTATTTGATCGCATCATCCATCACTCCTAATGCCCAGGACACCAGAATGATTGAGAAAGAATGAAATTCTTGACAATATGACTTTGCAAATCTTGTATTTCCTGCAAAAGGAGCTTACTAAGTTGCATAAGTACCCTTATACTTGTCCAGAAGCCAGCTAACAGGACATTGATATTACAACACCCCCTTTATACCACAATGCTCCAATTCATTGTCTCATGCATACCTCTAATCTTTGTGAATGTTTAGGCTCCAGTAGCCCAGAGCCTCATTAACTCTTCCTTTCCCTCTCCTTCATGGTCTTCCCCTCCTCTTTGGTCCCTCCATCTCTGACACATATATCCTCTAAGTCTCTTTTCATTTATTCACTCCATATGCCCTGATCATTTCAGTGCACCCTTGTAACTTCTATGAATCATATTCTTCTTAGTACCTTACCTCTCACTTACTATGTCCTTCCTTAAGCACTGAACCCACCTCACACTTCATATTGTCTTTAGGACTTTCATCTTAAACATATCCATGCTCTTTCATTTTTTTCACATTTAGGGCCCAAGCCTCACATCCATATAACACTGTCAGGATTACTGTACTTTCCTTTCATACACTCCTCACTGCCCCTAGAACTGTAGCCTCTTCTCATACCCTATGACTATGTTTATACTTATGACTGCACGTGAGAAATCATCGTTAAAGAGGCTGTAGCATTGTCAGCGGATGGAAGGGAATAATGTGTCACTGAAGCCCTTCTTGCCCAAGAGAAGTCAACATTAATTTCTTCTTGCATGGAGCTATTTATCTATCTATGCCTCTGACGCCTGTTCTAATTGGAACTCTCTCTTAGGGTGGCCACGGCAATAGAGTCACCATAACATATGAACTGCAGTGCCGCTTCTTATCTTTTAGTGCCTCATCCTTCACAGGCCACCAGCAGAGGGCAACTTTAGTGTAGTGTTTGCTGAAGCTCCTACCTAAAGTTCCCACATTTTACTTCTACCCAGTGCTCCTACCTACTACTTCTAATGTACTTTCTTGCTTATGTTCCTGCCCAAATGTTCTGACCTACTTCTTCTGTCTGCTATCTACTACTCAAACGATTTTGCCAAAGGCAGGGGTAGCGCATAGAGGCTCAACGCAGGAAAATCTAGTTATGAAGAATGAGCTGTGAGATTTAAGTGTTTTCATGTGTTACATATGACATGGAGAGATTGCATGTTTGCGTACAGAATGCTAGTAGTCCACGTGTGGGTGAGGTAGAAAGAAAAAGCAGCTGCCTGGGTCAGAGTGATGCAACTTGACAACCTCTGAACTGCTGGCTCACAAAGTAGCTGTCACTAACCCTATGATATCCAGGCAGGTAGTACTGTTAAAGCTACAGGAACTCCATTAAAGAGGTCCTGGGATTACATGTTACTTGTAATATTTGTATGAATTTTGTAGACTTTAAAGACTTCAAAAGAATAAGTAGCAACTGCATTTGGTCATGCTTATGGTAGTCCAGGTCTTATTTTTTTTTATCTGATGCTGGTGAATCATATTATGATATTTGAATATATATATATATACACACAGATAGAATTAACTTTGACACCACTCACTGTGGCCCTCTGCTAATTATTACATCTTTTAGACTACACAGATTTAAAAGATGACGTAAAGCGACAAGAGCATTTAACATCACTTGTGGTAGTCCTGCGGAAATACCTTGGAACAAACAACCTTCCTAATGAAGTTGAACTGCAAGGCATCTTTGGCCGGGTTAGTACCTGAAATCTCTGTCTTGTAGCATCTGTGTCTTCTTTTTTTCCCCCAGATTCATTGATTGTTGTATATGAATTTTTATATGCTATAGTTTGATATGTCACAAGCCATTGTGTACCCAGTCTTATATCACTTGCAAAGATGGTTGCCCTCTGCAAGTCACTTGTCAAATTTTTACAAGCACATACTTGGTTACTTTCCTCCTACTCCACTAATTCCATGAGCTTTCCTTTTCAATAGTCTGGCCTTTCCTTTTCAAGAGTATTCACATTTTCATTGGAAAACTATTGTTTACTCAACTTATAAGATCCTCTTAGTCATCTCTTGCCTCATCTTGAGTAACCATCTTCAAGCTTCATCTCCCATTCTTCTTTACACGAAACCTTATATTTTACATTAATTAGTAGCCCCTGCTGGTGCATGTAGTGATAAGGTTGATGTCTTTACATGTACTTGTCTCTTCATAAGTAGCTACCACGCAAGTATCTGTGTAGGTGTGTACCATATTTATTAACTCCTTGCAAAGTAAGGTAATGTCTTGACTCCAGAGTGAGTTCTTTGACAAGACTGGACTCCCAGTGATACAGCCTTGCCAAATGTGACTTTTCACTTGCTGTGTAACCTAAAGCTGTTGGAGTCGGGTAACACCCAGAACTGTTAATGATGTATTTGGTAAAGTATTCATGTATGTTACGTCCCATTCATTTCATACAGTTTTGCCTTCGTGTGATTATGAAAGTTAATGTGGTTTATGATGGGTGTATATACATCTGGTAACTACTAGATTATAGTCTGGTTTAAGATTTTTTAATGTAACTTTTTATTCAGTTGTATGTGCTACCAGACTCTGCTTGTTTGTGGTTATGCTATGAGTGAGGAGTCACCTTCTGTGAGGTTGTATTATCAGAGTACAGCCTTATTGAAGAAGTCCCTATTCCAAAGATGTCTATCCTATCATCGCTACTGATTGTAGTGCTGCTTTGAAGCTTTATCCACTTCTGGAGAGGGTCTTGGTTTATATAATAATTGGTGATAAGTTTAATTTTTTTTTCAGGTCTGTGTTAATAGTTTCAGCATCACAGATACAGACATGAACACAGTTGGGACTGGGGTGTACCTTGCTGCTTCCATTTTTGATCATTCTTGCGAACCCAATGCATATGTAACATTTGATGGTAAACACTTGCTATGCCGCTCATTGGTGGACTGGCCAAGTCTTGACTGGAATAAGGTTAGTTTATGAGATAAGACTTAGATACTTCAGTACTGTGAAAAATAAGTACATTTTCCATACCATGTGCAGTATTGTCTTAGGAATGTGTCTTAACTCTTATACTTATGCAAACATTTTCCTTTATTTGTGACCACATTACCTATCACTTTATGAGCTTTTTCTACTCTAGTGTGTCTTGCACAAATATATCGATGAACTCTTGTCATGCGTTGCTCTGACATCTCAGTTTTTGCGTTTGTAATGAAAATGCCATGATCATGGTAAATCAGCCTTTCTACAAAATATTTTTCTTTTATTTTTCTTTTATACTTGATCGCTGTTTCCTGTGTTAGCGAGGTAGCACCAGGAACAGATGAAGAAAGGCTGCATCTGCTCATGTCCATTCTGTAATTGTCATATGATATGTAGTTTAGTTCTTACTTTCCTTAAGTCCTTTTTACTGGAAGTTAGGGCTCTTAATGTTTTATTTTTTAATGCCCAAAGTTTCCTGCCCAGGGTTAGTTTACACATATTTGGATTGAATGGACAAAAAACCTTGGCTTTGATCAGATACAAATCCAGAACTCACAACCATTCAAGCCATGGTGTTACTGAGTGTAGTAAATATGATAGAGTTGACTGAGTAATGGCAAGACTGTTCCTGTGGCAATGTGCAGAGCAAACAATCTATGATGAATAATTGGTTGTGCTTGTACATCACTTATGAGTTTGGTTCCAATGTATGCTATTTTAGCTCTGTTTCTCACATGCAGAATGCTAAAACATCAATAATGATAATTGGGTACTTTCAACAGGATTTACAGTGCAAAAACTTGAACAAAAATTAAATGAATGGGTTATAAAATGGAGATCTTGCAAGTGTTGGTAAATATATTACAGTTGTAAAGACATACTGTCTGCAAAAGTCTTGTTTACAAGAGTTATAGACTTTAAATGGCCCTTGCAAACAAATACTTTTCTTTATTCTGATCTGCTCCTTAGCCCACATCTTAAAGGGAGACAAAAGTGAATACTTGAATAATGAGATATAAGAATGTTGAGTATTTATGGTAAGGCGTATGGGAGGGTGGTAAGTAAGAGGTGACAGGATGCACAAAACATCAGATTGGGGAGAAGCACTGTGGCTCCTGGAGAAGTAAAGGATGTATGGATCAGTTGTATGTCTTGATGACTTTTGATGACAAATACTTGGAGGAGTATGATTAGTACAGTATATGGTATTTATAGATCTGGATAGGACATATGTCATTGTTGATAGAGAGCCTTGTGGAAGGCACCATAAATATAAAAGGTAGAAGGAAAAACAACTATATGCAGTAAGGGATTTTTACTTGGGGCAAAAGGTATATATGTAAGTAGAAGGGGATGAAAGTGAGTGGTTCCTGATGAATGTGGGTCTGCATCATGGTCGTATGGCGGCAGTGTGATTGTTTGACCTGTTTAACGCAATCACACATGCTACTGAACTTGTATAGGCTCAGTATGGCAACTGCAGTCTTGCTTTTATGGAGTGCATATTCCTGCCCACATATGAATTCGAAGTAGCATTTTTTAGTGTTATCATCTGAATCTTAATGGACTCCTTTTTTTGTAATTCCCTTAAGAGACAAATCTTTGCTGGAACGTATCAGTTATGACCAGTTACATGTTTTCATGAACTCTCAGATGAGATATTTGAATGCACTCTTGTTAATTTGGCTACACAAAATGGATGAATGTGAATGATATTGGATGGTTGAACATACTTTTGGCAATTGATAGATAATTATAGCAAATAATCTCGGAATTGATTTTTTTAGTTTTGCCTAATTGAGTAAGGATTTGAATGACAGGTATTGAATTGCACTTTTTGCAGCAGTTTTATAGCTACTTCTGAAGCATTTCCACATAGTATGCAACAGCTAGAAAGTGGGTGTGAGTAAATGAGACCATTCATCAAATGTTCCTGGTGTTACCTCAGAAATACAGAAAAACAATGGGCCAATATGAAAAAGAAATCAGTAATATCTATATTGTAGTAAGGTTTGAAACCTCTTTTTAGGTCAGAATAAGTTACATTGATGTAATGAACACCACCACGGACCGCTTGGAGGAATTGCACAACCGTTATTACTTTTGGTGTGATTGCAGTGCTTGCCATAATCCTGAGCGTGACAAGTTTATGTCGTCTATCAACTGTGGTAAGTGTTACTTAAGATTTAGAGGGAGGCAAAAGTGTATATTCATTTCCAGTTGGGTTTGTTTCATTGGAATGATCTATTCCTATCAGAAGGATTGTAATTAATTATTTGTCATATGATGAATTCCTCTTTAAAACAGGGATGTTATATTTTTTGGAAGTGGATGTCCTCAGAACCTGATTGGTTACTCTTGATTGAGAAGGTTTTTTTTTATGATCTTATGTTGGTTGACTGCATAGTGGATGAAATTGGTACATTGCCACTGCCACTACATTTTGGCAGTTAGTCTTTTTAGCAATAGTTGTCACGATATTGTTACTAGTGATTATGCAGTCTCCTAACTAGTCAATACTGGATATTCTCCCATTATTAAAGAAAGGGTATTCAAAAGCTTCTTGAAGAATAACTAATTCAGAAATTAAATTTTTTATTATAAACTTTTCAGGGAATACTGCTTGCACCGCCCCAATTTTCATTGATGAAAATGATGACGATGATACACCTATTGGGGCATGCTCTGCATGTGGCTTTAATGACCTGAGTCTTGACAAGAGAACCAAGTATTGCAAGATTGCTAATTATTGTCGAGAACAACTAGAGGTTATGAAAGAAAAATACTGTATCCTTTTGCAAAACTGTTGAATATCATATGGTTATCATTTTTTGGGAAACAGAAGATCCCATGATTGGTTACTGCCCACATGATTAAGAGACTGTATTTTGCACCCTTTCATATGGTAAGAAGAGAAGCATACAAAAAAGTGATAGAGATTTAGTAGTAAATTACTTGAAATCAGTAATAACAAGGAGTAATTTGATGAACAATACCATAAATTATATACGGTAAAAATCCCTTTGTCTTAGGCAGGCTGTAGGACCTTCATTAAAATCAAATGTTTTGGATATGTTAAGAAAGTCACTGACCAAATGAGTTGTAAACTTTCTCTGCTGTTTCATAAAAAGTAAGATAACTTAAAGCACTGTTGCTATACTGTTTTTATATTATTACATATTACATTATTTTATTCCTTAACTGTTGAAAAGATCTTGACTTATGTCAAAGAGTAATAGAGAAGCAAGGAGATCTGTTTCATAAACTCAACATACTTCGTGTCAGGTTCCTTGATGCTGGTTTTGAAGCTGCTATTGCTCTTCATAACTGGGATATTGCAATCCAGTATGGCACTCAAAATATCGAGGGCTTGAAGTAAGTTACCAATTGTATTTTATATTTAAATGAAGTTTTTTCTTTTAATGCCCAAATGTGATTAATGGTATTTGTAATGCTTGTTTACTTTTATGAACTCCATTCCTATATACATAGGATGAATCAGGTGTATGCAAGATACTAATACTGAAACAGTAAAAGGTCATAAACCATATGAGGCTCATGGACCCGATAGAATTTCATCATGCGTGCAGATACATAGACAAACTTATTGAAATATTGTTCAAGATGTCACTGGAGGGAGAGAGGCAAAGTGTCAGGGCAGCAAAAGAGGGCAGACATCATACTTAACTGTGAGAAGGGATACTGGGAACATTCTCTGGAGGATTGCACCACCATGCATGAAGACCTTGACAAACTCTAGAGCTGGTCTGATACATGGTTATGAAGTTCAACCCAAGTAAATGCAAAGAGGGTGTGTCATAGTGAAAGAAGGCCTTGATATGATCATCATCTAGCTGGAAGCAAGTTGCAGAAATCAGGATGAGAGAAAGGTTTGGGAATCAATGATTGTGTAATTGTCATAGTCCCGCCTTTGGGGAATAGTTTGAAGGAGACCAATTGTCTGCTATTAGAATAGCAGTTGAGTTTACTCTTAAGGAATTATTCAGGTAGCTGTTCACTTCGTACGTAAGGCCGAAACTAGAATTTGCTTCTCTAGTTCGGTCACCACGCTTAAGCAGAAAGAGCTAATAGACAAGGTCCAGATGAGAGCAACAAAGATTGTATCAGAATTAAGAGAGCTGAGCTACAAGTAAAGTCTGTAAAATTACCTACCTTGGAAGGGAGAAGAATGATGGTTGACCTGATTACAACCTTGAAGTTTTTAAGACAGATTGATGATGTAGACAGTGAACAGTTCTTAGAGAGGTGTAGGGATAGAGCATCCAAATTGCAAAGATAGAAATAAGCAAGAAACTTTTTAAGATGAGGAAGGATACTTATATTGTAAGGAAGGAGTTTTAATTGTAAGAGTGAAGGATGAATGAATTAGAATTACTAAAGACATGTTTAATGCAGATAGCATGCAGAAATTTAAGTTGTATGATAGAGAATATTTGAGACTGACACACAAATGTAAAACTCCCTTTTCATAAAGTACAAATAGGTCATTACACAATTTTGTTGGAATTTAGTTTGTAGAGCAGGCATATCAGCTTCACTAATGGCTTTCAACCAGCTGATTTTTGTAATGTTTGAAAGTATGACCTTGGTGTGGACTTTGGTCTGTGGCTTAAACCTTCAAATTGTGTTCTCAGAATTAAATAGTTTCCTAAAGTTTTGTCAAGCACTCAGGCAGTCCTTTTCAGTTTGCATCACATAAACAATGTTTCGTTAGTATCACTTTCTGGCTAGTGGTTGCTTTCATCGTGAGTCCTGCTATTCTCTTATTCGTAGTTTTTTATGGATTGTAGAGTGATGCATGCCTGCAGACCACAAAGTCTCACACTACCATGCCCATGCTACCCTCTATTTTGCATCTTCCCAGGACTTAGGGTCATGGGTTTCTGCCTGTTCGTATTTGTATTTTCATATTTCCATACCAAGATGTAAAGCAAAAACTTCAAATGGATTGGTTAATAGCTTGATAATAGATGAATTGTTGAATAATTTTTGTTTAGCGTGTAAAACTTTTATCTTTTATCTCTTATCTTATAATACCTTTACCATAGATCTTGTTCAGTTTTCTTGCTTACTCACCATTTTCGTTTGTGCTACAGCCATAAGACAAATATTAACACAGACAATGAATTTCAGGTTTTACTATGGTGAAGATCACCCAAACATCGGTTTGGTGCTACTTAAGCTTGGCAAGATTTGTAGTCATATATATAGATTACAAGATGCCGTACACTATTTAGCACAAGCAGAGAAGATATTGCTTATAAGCCATGGAAAATCACATCCTTTATACAAAGAAGAACTGAAGCCTCTTATTGAGCAAGCAAATGAGGAACTCAAGATATTTACACATAGAAAGAAATGGACAAATAGTAACTTTGCTGTGGTGAGCTGAGTTTGCTCTCAACATTAATTTGCATTCCATCCCTAATTCATGGATTTTCTTGTATATATTTTAGTAAATAATTCCATTTATTTTTAGAAGAGTGATTGTTTGATTTTGTTTTGTGTGCAGAATTATTATTTTTGTGATTAAAGTTCATTCCATGGTAAAGGTGCCATCCATCTTACTTTCACCTGGTTGCAGGTAAGTGCCTGTTTTTATCCATATCCATTTAGCTTCATCCTCCCTTTAGTACAAGGAGAAACAAACAGGATCCTATCCATACACTTAAATCATTCATTTCCATAATGTTGAAGAATTGGAGATTTACTCTCACCTCATACAACTTATCTCGAAGAATTTTCTGGATTTGATGAGCTGCAACTGTTGAATTAATAATATAACAAAAGATTACTCAGCACTTTAACCCTTGTGAGACAGAGAAGTCTTGATGCATCCTCATCTAAGGGTTTGTTTTGAGAGTAATAGATTTTGCTCATATACAGGAAATGAATTGGGCATAATGTTAGCACAGGCAGCAGTTCCCAAGTTTTCCTTTAATAATTCTTAAGCAACATTTTATCTAAATTTGATATATGATCATGACATTTAATTAACATAGTAGTCCATTCATGCTTACCTCTTGGCAGAACATTGTGTACAGTCTACCCCCATTACTTAGTAGTAATATTTAGATTTGATGGTTTACATTATTTGTCATTGAAATTTAAACATCAGAATTCATTGTGCTTCCATACTTATTAGGTTATTACGTTAAATTTTTGTTGAACATTTTTAGTGAATTTTTTATTAATAACATTAGATTCTTTTTTTTAATTAACAAGACTAAACATGGGGTTAGTCCTATGGGCTGAGAGAGAATTTTTACCAATGGGGGTTGGAAACTTCCGAACCCACTTTCTTACCCCTCATTAACCACTTGATCGGTAGTAAAGGAATGACCCGGAAGAGATTTGCCCTCAGACCAATCAACAACCTTCAATCTGTGGTGATGCCTTTGCCTCTGGCTCTTGGTGCTGACTTATAGATACTTCAAAAATTCTTGGACCATGGACATAAAGAGTTGTATCTACTATGGTTTGTTGGCTTCTTCCATCCTGATATGGTTAGATATTGATTTTCCTATTGCTAATTGGTGTGAAGATGGGAAAATAGTCAAATAGTTTTAAGTCCAGCCTTCATGATAGAGTACTTGTTAGCATAACCTGTTCAAACTGGTTTCACCTTAGATGTTTTCTATTCCTCTTGAGGTAATAGATCAGCTTAAGCCCTCTAATTATTCAGTTTGTCCACTGTACATGTAACTCGAAACTCCTATTGTAACATAGGGATCATGATGAAATGAGATTGCTCTTGGTCCTTGAATCTTCAAAGGATGATATAAGAGAGATGATTCTTCACCATCACCTTGTTTCCAAAGAACTCCCTTGACCGCTGCTGTTATAGCAATGATGTACTGGATGAATTTTTAAGTGATGGCTGGCCTATCCATTTGAATACAGGACCTCACCCTGGTTAATGTTTGACTACAGTTCCAGTGTAGTGGTAGCCATCAGCACTTTAGAAGTATATGATTGTATCTGGTTCTTAATAGCACCTTATAACAAGATGATTATATATCCCATAGTCATAAGGTGGGAATATGAAGATAATCTGATGTTCTTCCAGTACCATATCCCTACAGGTTTACTGATGATAATCCAGGGTATGTCTGGAAGGGGTTACCTTGTCATTTGGGTGCCATAATCATTTTAGGCATATCTTGTAAATACATGATGCAGGAGCTCCATCCAGAGGACTAAAACTTAGAAATACACCATATTTTTTATAGCCTGTTGGGTTTTTGTTTTGAGTATACACATGGAATTTATGTTGTTTTGCATGATTACACTGGATGGATTTTATAATTGGTCCAGTCTTAGAGATCTAGATATGCAAGCTGACATGTATCAGTGTCATGTCCAGTTTTTGCTTCGATATCATAAGACAGAGAGCCAGTGATTGGGAGGGGTATGAGATGGAAAACATAACTAATTATAGGTGTGAAGTGACATCATATTAGTCATTGGTCAATGAACAGTCATTACTGAGTTTGGAGTGACCATTGTATGCATCAAAATCAGTATTATTAAAAATTTCATATCAAAATTAATTCTCTCAAATATTTATGTTTGATCCAAAGTCTAACTGAGTCAGGGTAAGAAGCTGATAACCTAAATCTTTAGCTTGCCTTCGCCAGGACTTGGGATAAAGTCTCTTAGGATTAGATAATTTTCACTGGGAATGTTCATTTATTCATGTTATATGATTTTGAACATTAGAAGCCTGTTTCACTGCTACTGTAAGTAAAAGGCATGCTTCTCGGGTTTGCTGTTTGACAAGAAGTGAAAGCATTCCAACTTGTCAGTTAGAAAGGCAGCAGTATTTCATGTAATCTGAGCATGAGAAACCTTTACCAAATCTCCAGCATTACAAGATGTCATTCCATAATTTATTTGAAAATGATATGCTTCCAGTTCTTCAATTAAGAGAAACGTATGGGTTGTTGTTGCTTTTTGCAGAGCGTTGTGTATTTTTCTAATAAAACATAAATATGACAAATGCCCATACAAGGTTTGATTATCCCAAATTTTTAGTTACGTTTATTTGAGGGAGTCAGTTTTTCCTTGAGCAACACACCCAAAGATGGAAAACAGATTCTGATACACTAGCTTGTTTTCCATTAATGAGATATGAACATAGGATGTACAAGGGAGCAGAAGGGCATATGGGACTCCTGTGGCATGCTGTGGCACGGTGATCCACCTAACTAATGCCAACAGCCTGAATCTGTGTGGTAGATCAAGCAGATAAGCCCCAAATGCCTTATGAATAGTTGTTGGAATGATGAATGATCAGTGCCCTCTATGATAATGGACTAGCATTAGCCAACAACACTTGAGTGAGTCGGGTACCCATAGCTGTGAAGAGCTACCATGGCATCCTTTGTTGGCTGGTTGATATCAGTCAAACTGGAGGGGATCTCATGAAATCCCTGGGTGAGTTGAAGCAGCAACTACACTAAATTGCAGTTTCTCTGCTCATATTGACTCTTAAGAATATTTTTGTATGCTATTATTTCGTAAGAAGTCCCCACTTGCCTAGGGCCTGTGGTGGTAAGATGGTGCTTCGGTAGCTCATTATTATCCAAACTTTTATTTTTGTTTAAATCTCTTCCCACATCTTGCATGTGTGCTGGGTTTAGTACCCCAAATGTTGGATATTGATTGGACATTCAATTTTTCACTGATATTCTCATTATTGGTAACTGTTTCTTACACCTTAGGGCTCCTGAGCTGTGGAAGTGTCCCCACAGTTTAAGTTATAGTGCTCCATAGGCACATATACTGATCTCTAGTTGAAGGCGAACAAAGAATGGGGTGACAACTTTAAACCATGATTTATCAAAAGTAAGTTTTTGCACACGTAATTCCCTAAAATTTTGTCATATAGTTTGAGATTTGTGTAATTTTCATTAGGGTCATTAGCTTGTATTCTACAGTGATAGATTTTTGTAAATTGCATTTAGATTTTTACAGAAGGAATATTTTAGTGTTTACATGTTGCAGCTACAAAACAAGATAAAGATTATCATGTTAGGTAATTAATAAGTGAGGCATTATGGTATTACATGAGAAATTAATGAAACTTTAACCTATGACAAGTCAATTGGCATCAACCCAGCTGCTCTTCACCTCGGGGCTGGCCATTGAAAATAGTACCTGGTTTAGGCTGGGGTATATACATATTTAGTGCTAATGAGGTGGCTTTGATTAGGGCAGAGAAGAAAATACCACTTTATTCAATATATTTTTCTTTTATTTTTTGCAGAGCTGGCTATAGATTTTGACACTATTGCAGATTAGTAAAACTATTCAGTAAAACCAGTTTGAAGTATTTTTATGGTACCTTAAAGGGTTATGGTACTTCATTTGTCTGCTTACTGCAGCTAGGGACATATGTATTCATAATTCTTGAATTGCCCACTTCTGCTTCAAAGTGAATTATTGTTACCAGAGCCTATATACATTTTCCATACACTGGTTAGCATATGCAAAAATATGAAAGATGTCTGTACAAGCTGTGCTCTCATCATGTAATACTTTGTGAAACTCTGAGGTTCTCGTAAAGTAATCAATATGTCATGAACACCAGTAGTAATTTTATTTGCTTGTAACTGAGATACCTCTAAAAATACGACACATTTCTCTATGTGTACCAGACACGATCTTTGGTGTACCTCATGTGTGTGACAGCTGAGCAGCAGAAGTTAAAGGGGTGTGTTTCAGTTAATCCTAATTATAAAATTATTGAGATTTTTTTTTAATGCACCATAGACAGAGTAAGTGGAACTCAGGAATGACATAGTGAAAGTGTTGATAATATTTTGGAAAACAACAAAAGTTTAGATATTAGGAAAATACATAGATGGATGTAAGTGGAAGTTTTTAATGTTTGGTACACCCAAGCACAGAGGAAAGAGAGAAAAATCTATAGCTACCTGGTTTAGTGAAGCTTGCAAGAATGCTAACCATGGATAGCATATACATGGATAGAAGAGTATTTTGGCTCGGCAGAATGTTGGTACTTGAAGTGGGTCTTTTGGCAGAATATTGAGGATGGGCAGAAAAAAACAATAGGGAAGTAATATAGTTATGGGATCATAAACAGAATGGTAAAGTACTAGTGAAAGATGTTGGATGATAGTGATAAGCAGAATAAATGGATGTCAAAAGATGAAATAAAGAGCATAATAGAATGTACAGAGCATATCAAAATTGATAAAACTATATAGAATGAGAAAGTACATGAACCCCTCTTTAGTGTAAACTGATAAAGAAGACATTTTGATAGAATTTCAAGCCACTGATTGTCACATTAGAATTTCAAGCCACTGATTGTCACATTAAATGTTTTCCGAGAGTGTTATGAAAAAGGGGACCAAGTGTTAAATGTTTTCTGAGAGTGTTATGAAAAAAGGACCAAGTGTTATACTTATATAAAAGGTAATAGCAGAGCCTTGAAGTCAGAGGACATTGGTATTCAATGCATTATTGGTCATTTGTATTTTTAACTGCTGCTAGTGGTTCTGTAACCTTTTTATAAGAATCATATATTTTTCATATGAAATCTTTTATAATATTTAACTGAAACACATGGTAATAAGAAGAAATATTGAATTTACTACCATATGGATATACCATGAACACGTAAAAAGTGGATCAAGATACACCTTGATATACCCAAACAGCCAAATAACCTTGCCACTCATTAACTGGAATGGTTTGCACATAGATCTGCTTATTTTGTGTGCATAATGAAAATATTGGCAAACTAACAATAATTTGCAGTTATAAGATATAATTACTGAGGAACAGAACACTGTAGTTTCACTGTATGTATGGTTGATAACATTTCATGAATATTTAAAGGTGTGTGTGTTGATAACATTTCATCAAAATATAAAGGTGTGTAAACAAGAAAATGATATGCATGAGGTAGTGGGCTGTATTGTGTGACAAGAAAAAATCCTTGCTGACACCACTATTCTTGTCAACTGTAATATTTTCACTTGTCTAGATATAAGTAAAAACTTGATTTTTAAGATTTACATTACATTTGAGTCTGAATTGTGACAAAGAATTTTTATTTCATATCCTTTGATATCTTTATGTTGGTTTGAAATTTCATATGAGTTTATATCACAGAATTTCAGAACCACATGTGGTTAAGGAAAGAATGGCCATCCCAAGCAGTCTACGTGTCAGCCAGCTGCAGCCATCAGTAGTTAGCAGTTATGCAACAGCTGTGACCTGCTTCATCAGGTGTATATCTCTTCTTTCTCCAAATTCACTGGTTTTATTCTCAGGAGTACATCTCTTACTCTACTTCTTAATATGATGTGTTCAGTATTGTAGAATTATATACCAAGTGATGATGATAAGATTATATAAACCATACCAATTGATTTCTTGTGAATCAAGTGCATTATTGAATGTCTTTTATTTCATGCTGATATATGCTGTAATTCTGTTTTTATGTAAGGATGCGAATATGAGTAAGTATATCAAGTGATGATGGAAAGGTCTGGGTCCTGGTTGTGGATAGGAGGCTCTTGTTTCAGTGCATTATATATGACAGCTAGAGAGTGGATGTGAATGAATGAGGCCATTTCTTCATCTGTTCCTGGTGCTGTCTTCTCGATGCAACAAATGGCTAGCATGTATTAAAGAATACATAAATAATTGCCCCAAGACCCCTTTCTAAGAAGGGATCCTTGTGTTACCCAGGACTTCCTTTCCAGAGGTTCCTGAAGTCCGAGGTTGCACTACTTCCAGTAGTATGGAAATGACTGACTATTTTGGAGTGAGAATTTCTTTAGCAAGACTGAGACTACCTGAAAGAAGCCTTATAGAGGACCTAATAATAGGTCTGGAACTATAGAGGTTTATATGTGAACTGCATATTATGAATGTAATTAAGATCAAAAGAGTCCCTTAAGAAGAAAAATAAAAACACCTGAAACAAGAAACTGGATGATGATTCCCAAAATTACTAAACACACTGAAAATCCTGTTGAACCTCCACCTTCAACTTTCACTGGAATTAATTCATCGCCTTCTGCCCCAGAGATATTATCAGATGCTTCGTCGTCCCCAGAAACAATTTGCCAGTAATTAAAGAAGATTTATCCTACATCCTCTGCTTTGTCAGAGGGAGAGACCATCAATGTTTTGGTGAGTAAAGGAAAACCATAAGTACTTCATTCTTCATCTTTCCAGTATGACCTGTACCATTTGGAAATGACCCAAAAAATGGAAAATTCCAATATCTAAAAAGCAAGTGTAACAGAGCTGCACAGCATACAAAATAGTGCACTTCGAAGAGTCACTAGCTGCAAAATCTCACTTTTACTCATTGAAACAGAGGCCTTCCAGGTACAGTTCCACCTCATCATGCTTAGCAACTGCACTAGACTCTCTCCCACCCAAACTGCTCAAAAACTACCCACCAGCCCTCAGCTAGAAATTAAAAAGGTTACCCATTCCTCACATCTCAGATGCCTATACTCACAGATACTTACTTCCCAAACAAGTGTAACTAAAAACACATGCACAGTGAAATAGCTTGACAACCACAAAATATCTGCCTCTCCGTCTTAAATGTCTACCAACCAGACTTCTACCCATCAGAAGCCACACTCCTCAAACAAACATGAGTCACATTCTTTTTCTGTGCTTTGGACATCTCCCATCTCTCAAATGCTATGCACACCTTTCAACATATCCCAAGACCCTTCATGCCCACAACACAATTACCAGAACAAAAATGCCAAGCACCTACAACTCAATTGCCCTACATTCTCAGCACATAGACACACACACACATCAGTACAATTTACAACCTGTGATACTTACCTGTGGATGTAGACATCTTCTTGTGTGCTGCAAGGACCCTATAAACATAGAAGGGATTCCTGGGGCATGAAACAGTGGATAGGGAGTTGTGGTTTCAACACATTACACATGACAGCTGTAGAATGGATGTGAGAGGATGTGGCCCATTTTCGCTTGTTCCAGGTAGGTGCTTCCTTGCGTGGGGAATGGCAATCAAGTAAGAAGAAATATTTATTTATTGTTATTTCATTATACTTTGTCATTGTCTTCCGCATTAGCGAGGTAGCGCAAGGAAACAGACAAAAGAATGGCCCAACTCACCCACATACACATGTATGTACATACCTGCCCATACATGCACATATACATACCTATACATTACAACATATACATACACAGACATTTACATATATACACTTGAACATATTCATACTTGCTGCCTTCATCCATTCCCATCGCCACCACTCCACACACATACATATATATATATATATATATATATATATGTATACAGTGGGCTCGGCATTATGAGACTTCACCCTGTTGTGGTTATGCTGCGAGTGGAAGACTGTATACTGTCTTGAAAAAAGAGAGTTGTCTTCTCAAGAAGTTCCTCACCCCAGTGGAATCCATCATTTCTCTGCAACTGAAAGTAGTGTATCTTTAAAGTTGCTACAGTGTTGTCTCAAAGTAGTTGTTTCCTTTGCAGGTGTTGGATTATTTCAGCATGTTGTATTCACTAAAATTCGAAAATCTACTGTGTAGATGATAAGATAGCTTAAGTGGTTCTAGTTTTCAAACAAATGATAATGCCACGCCCAAAATATACTGTTAGACCATTGCTTTCCAAAGAAAGTGAAACTACTAATGTAGCTTAACTGTTGCTGATCATTTTCATGGCTAGTTTCTTAATCTAAATAATTGTACTCTTAGAAGAAGTGGTGATTATTAGGTTTTAACGTTTTTTAATGATATAAATGCCAATGTACAGATACTTAGTTGTTCATTAAGAAGCAAGAAATGCAAGGTATTGTTTATGATAATCTAATTATTATTAAGCATTTAAATGCCATTGTAGAAAAAGTATTGAATATAATATCACAAAAATGAATTACAGTGTACTTCTTATATCTGATAAGTTTTTTAGTAGACTTAAGAAAGTTTTATTTCCATGTTACTGTTTCCAATAATAAATTATAATTTATCATAATTATATTTCACTAACCGAAATGGGTTTTTACGAAAAGCAGATATTGACAGGACTCCCCATGAAGTAAAAACTGCATCTCAAAGAAGTGCCAGCAGATTTTGAAAAAATATGTAGAGAAAGGCCATATACTTAAGCACCATTTATTTGTAATCATTATGTTCAGTTATCTATCTTATCCAGAAATTATTTAAATGGCATGTATTTTAAAGTGTTGTCCCAGGCACAGATTATATGATGGTGAATATATATATAGAAAAAAATATTATTATTATTATTATTGTCATTATTACACAATCTCAGAATCCCTTTTATGGTGCTCCTGCTGCTTTGAGATGGCATTTTATGCTGAAGTAAGGAAATGATGGACCACTTCAGATTAAAAAAATACTTGACAAGACTACACTCCTTTCCTTTGCAACAGCACTTGACCTCTCATGCAGACCACCCCATGACCAACCAACAAACCCCGGGTAGAAATGAAAAAGCTTACCCCTTTCTTACAATTTGACAGCTTTCACTTCAATAAAAACGGTGACAAAGCATACACACACCATGATAACCTCACAGACATTAAAGAACTGCCTTCTCAACCCTGACTTGAACACCACTTCACCAGATATACACTCATCTAAGAAAACACTCCACAGACTTGAATGAATTATCCTTTCTTTATTGCATTCTGTACAACACCCATCTCATCAATTGCACACACTATTTCATCATATCACAAGAACCCCCAGTTTTCAGATGCAACTTCCACACTGACTGACAAATACACGCACATATCACCACACCTTTTGACCTGTGAACGTCCCAGCTTCACATTTCACTTGTCCATACAACCAAATCGACCCATCACTTCCACCACTTCCTAACATAAGCAGAACTGCATACACTCATGCAATGCATTCCACGATGATGGAGAACCTTCATCATCATCACTCTCCTAGACAATTTCTAACATCAACAGGCACTTATTGCTTGTTACGTATATATTTTAGCTCTCACAACTTTCCTTAATACTTCACCTTCATACCCGTTGCCCCTAATAGCTCACTATTCTTACTAACAACACCATCTTATTGTTCGCTATCACAATACTTGACCAGTATCATCAAAAACACCACCGTTCACTCTCACTTCACTAGTACTACTAACATCACTATCTTTATTTCACTATCATTAACTCTTCACTATGATGCCTGCAGTCAACCATTACCAAAACTTCACCCATATTGCTAACACAGTCTTCCCTAATGTTTCACTATCAGTACATTATCCTTAACCCCGCCTTCCTCAATTGTTTCATCGTTATCATAAACACCATCCTTCCCAACAGTCCGTTCACTCACTTGCCTAGTATCATCAAGATTACCATCATCACTGCGACTTCACCATTATCACAAATATTTTTCTTTATTCCTTCATTACCAGTAATCAATTATCTAAACCAGTATCTCTAACCCTTGACCTCTTTCTGATCCTTACACAGGACACAAAGGAATGCCTATGAGCAGCAGATCCACGATCATCAAGTCCTCTCCAGGATGTTTGTGACAGCAGAAATCCTAGCTTAGTTTGGGGTGAGTAGAAAAGTGGAGAGATGACTTAATGGTAGATGTCAAAACTTTTTTGACTTTAGAGGTGCAGAATAAAGTCAGCCTCGAGGCGAGGTATTCGTCCAGTCTATATTTAAACGTATGTATGGTGCCTGTTTTAATAGGCATTTGTCCCCCATTACTAAACGAATTTGCTTACAACTATTCAAGCTGGTGATTTATTCTGTAGATTGACTATGTTGATGAAGCTCTTTTTGTCTCATTTGAAGATTAGCACGTTGCCAAGAGCCTGTAGTCGTGACTACGCATTGAATGAGACTTGCTGAAGTCTTTGATCATTTTGAATGCCTTTATCAATTACCCTAGATGCTTCTCTCTTCTAAGCTGAACAAATTTAGATTCATCTACATTGCTTTCATAGGATTTCTCTCACGGGGAATGAGTACGACCCAGTGAACGTTGGTCAAAAATTATGAACTCACCAACGAATTGCAGTGATCATTAATTTGTCAGGCGAATTGATAGTGACCAACATTCTCTACCTACAACCGTGATAACGACCATTCCCTCCCTACAACCGTGATAACGACCTCCGTTCCATCCCAACAACCGTGGTAACGACCACCACTCCATCCCTACAACCGTGATAACGACCACCAATTACCCCTATAATCACCGCCATGTCCACCGTTGTTCCTTCCTGACCTCGAAACGACATCAACAGGCCATCCAACTCATCACCAGCCACCGCCGTGAGTCGTCGTCATCGCCAAAATAACCATATGAGGCGCGCATGGGCATGCTGGGGTGGCAAGGGCTTCAGGGTATTTCAGGCTAGGGGCGCCCCTGTGAGTCACGCACCTGCGGCCGAGGGTTGGTAAGCCAGGGGAGATGGGGCATGACGACTTTAAGCCGGGGGGGAGAAGATGTGAGGGCTTATGAAAGAGATTTCGAAATGGAAAGACATGGTAACCAAACCTAAGCTAGGTTAGGGGTTAAGGGGTTAATCGTTATATATATATATATATATATATATATATATATATATATATATATATATATATATATATATATATATATATCCCTGGGGATAGGGGAGAAAGAATACTTCCCACGTATTCCCTGCGTGTCGTAGAAGGCGACTAAAAGGGGAGGGAGCGGGGGGCTGGAAATCCTCCCCTCTCACTTTTTTTTTTTAATTTTCCAAAAGAGGGAACAGAGAAGGGGCCCAGGTGAGGATATTCCCTCAATGGCCCAGTCCTCTGTTCTCAACGCTACCTCGCTAATGCGGGAAATGGCGAATAGTATGAAAGAAAGAAAATATATATATATATATATATATATATATATATATATATATATATATATATATTAGGGTTTAGAGAACACCTTCGGTTTTTTTCGCTGACCGTACGCATTTACGAGCCGCCCAGGGTCGAGGGCTTGGGTTCGATTCCCAGTTGCGGCAGTCGGTCCACAGTCAATCTAGCCGTTCATCCTCCCCTAGCGGGCTGGTCACTGAAATGGGGAGCCAAGATGCGTTCACATGAAATCCGTGGTGGCTGGGGTGAGTTTATATTGAACCAGTGGAGACTAGACCGTGTTTACGTTCATTAGTACGTTCTCAAGTTGCGCGTGTAGGAATTAGGGTGCGTTCTAAGTGATTCATTAGGGGTCAAGGGGGTTACGGTGCGTTCACAATGATGCAATGGAGCGCAAGGGTGCGTTTGCAATGGTCGAGAAGGTGTTAGAGGACAGAGAATGATTCATTTGGGGTTAGGACGCTTTCACAACGGTCCACTGAAGGCGTTCAACCTCTCCCGTAAGTGTGGTATTTCACCTTTATATTCATTTGGTCCAATGAAATACACCATCATTGCCCCTCGGTAACATATTACCTTTTACACCATCTTGAACCAGCACCCCAGGATTTTACCTCAGTTTGAATTACCTAGTTTTGTTAAGCGCATTTCTTATATGTGATCACCGTTGAAAGAAATAGAATTGATGAAATATGAAGAGTTCAACCCAGTTGGCAAGCTGGTGAGGGTTGAAGTGGGTTCTGGTTTGTTAGTGTGAGCGGAAATTTGTGCTAGTTACGTCATTCAATACTGTTGTGTGGTTGTTCTGCATTTCTTGTGGGGAATTTTTTCATTGTACATTGTGTGTGAATGAAAGTGTTGAGTCTATGTTGTTCTCTGTTGTTCGTCGGGGGAGTGTTTTTTGTGTTGCTGTGCGATGGTATTGTATGAATGTGGTCGGTGTTTTACGTGTAGTCGCTTGTTTGATCTGTGTTTGTGCTCACTCGTGTGTCGCACGTCCTCTTGTGTGTGTGTGTGTGTGTTACAAGCGCTTGCACCTGCGTGTGTAATTGTAAGTGTATTTTAACAAGTGTCTCACTCTGTTTGAAAATGCATATGAGTCTTAAAGTGTGTAGCTTCCTTTGTGTGTGTGTTGCACGTGAGTCTATCACAAGTGCTTTTTCTGTGAGCATCATTAATCCCCCCCTACCCAACCTTTCATCACTTTTTCCATCACTTCTCACACCCACCACCACCACCACCAGCAGAAGCGCGACCCGCCCCACCCACGCCTAGCCTAAATTAGCAGATAGAGGTAGGTAGTGAGGTGCTAGGCCAGTTCTCATAGTGGTGAGCTCTCGTACACACACACACACACTCGTACACAGACACACCCTAGCTCCACTTCCCTCCCTATACACGGTAAGTAAGACTTAAGTATTACATTATTACCATGTATTGTTAAGTTTAACAAAAGCATATTCCCATAAGAGATTCAAAGTGTTAATATATTCTTCCGTGGGAATAAAGGCTAGGATAAAGTTATCTGATCCTAAGGTATTTATATATATGATTCTCATCTGATGAATTGCCTTTATTGCTTAACACCGCTGTTGCTGGGAAACCCATCCCGCTATGGTTGATTTTGGTGACGGCTAGGATGCACTAGGGTGCGCTAGGATGATAGGTACCTTGTTTGTCGCTCAACCAGGTACCTTTTTCTTCTTCATCGCTACTGGTATCCTATTGATGACAAGGGTAAAAATGAGGTTACAAAGGCATCGTGGTGTCAACACCAACACCAGACGGGTATAGAAGCAGCATATCCTAGTAACACCTTTTCATCCCAGTGTAGGAGAGAGAGAGAGGTCACAGGTAATTCGGTCATAATGTGATGGTGGAGAGAAGAGTTGAAGAAATGGGGGTTATTATGTAATTGTGGGGTGACTGTGGTGTGCTCTGAACCAGGGTGGAACGGAGTGGGCCTGCCTGGAGCCGAGCTTTGCAAGGGTTCGAATCCTGGTCGCTGCAGTCGGTCCATAGTCAACCCAGCTGTTCATCATCCCCTTGGGTTTGGTTGATAGATTAAGGACCTGCCTTAGGCTAAGTAGTATATATATATATATATATATATATATATATATATATATATATATATATATATATATATTTTATATATATATATTCCTATGAGTCCACGGGGAGATGAAACACAGTAAGTTCCCAAGTGCACTTTCGTGTAATGATCACTCAGTCATCCTTTACAAGTAGTTAGCTTTTTTTTTTTATCCACAATAACTGTCGTTTCAGGAAAATGTCTCGTCAGATTCCAATGATGTACCGGGACCCGTTCTTCCGGGATTTCTGGGGTGATCGAGACACCTTCGGCGACCGACGCGAACAGCATGTGTTTGACAGGCCGTCCAAGCTCTTCGACCAGGTGAGGCTACGAGATTGGACTCGCTCAGTTCGTGGAGTTCGGAGACACCTGGCTTGACCAGGTGAGATCGGAAAGTATACACCTCTTCAGCCACTGACATCAGAATGTGCTCGACGAAGTTAAGGCCAGAAATCCATGTTTTTTTGTTGTTTTTTTTTTTTAGCCAATAACATCAGAATTCATTAAGGTATGAACCTATTTGTATTCCAACCCTCTCTCCCTTACGGGTATCCCTTATGAAATCATTTCTATATTGGACTTAACAGTGCTCTTGTGCTTGTTGGTGTCCTGAGCTTACTGGAAGATGAAAGAACTGTGAAGCAGAGTTTGAACTGTGAAGAGTTTGGTGTGAGCTAGGCAACAGACATGCTGTTTCATTACACATTGTTCGGTAACGAGTGAAGAATACAAGCTTTATGTAATGAGTATGAATGTGGTTACAATCTCAGTGTCTTAGAGTGTAGTGTAGACATTAAGGGGCCAAAATATACATACTGTTAGTTATGAAACAAAACGACCAGTCGAATGACAAAGGTAGAAAGACAGTGTGTGTGTGTGTGTGTGTGTGTGTGTGTGTGTGTGTGTGTGACTACCTTTATGTACAGTGTGGGAAGGGAGACGTCTTTATGATCAAATTAGCCCCTGTTCTTCTTATGGCTTCAAACCTCTCGCTATGACTCATTTCCTACTTAATTCTGGCACCATTTTTATCACCCTTTTTAGTACCTTATTTATCATTCTCTCTCTCTCTCTCTCTCTCTCTCTCTCTCTCTCTCTCTCTCTCTCTCTCTCTCTCTCTCTCTCTCTCTCTCTGCTTCTTTACGTGTGGGTGACCCACCCAACCTCAGAGACACTTTGATTGTAGCCTTACATATGCACTTCTGGAGGCAATCCCTCTCCACTGTTCTTATGAGGTAGAACTCGTATCACAAGTTGATTGTGATGTCAACTTCCAAATATCTCTCACACACACACACACAAGTGTGTGTATGTATATCCCAAGTGTTTATTACAAATCATGTCCCTTTTGGTCTCTTATTTCACCATGCTCGGCCAGCCTTCCCCCTTCAGACGTAGCCAGATCTCAAAGCAGCATTTTCTTTTTTCTTTTACCCCATCACCACCAACAGTACTTTGGATCCGTCATGGCGGAGGAGGACGTAGCAGCCCCCAGCGCTTCGCTCTACACCCGGTGTCGTAGACTCCCCAAGGAGAAGTCTGGAGTGTCCACCATGTCACAGGACAGGGATAAGTTCACGGTAAGCCTCCTTCGTGTCCTCTTGTACCTGGATGGGATGGTTGGAGTTAACTGATTCAGTTACTGTCTGTGGTAATTACTGGTCTAGATCTATAATGAACATCTGATGGGTGATGGTGGTTTATTATCCCCAATCACTGGGTCATTCACTTTAAGGGCACCAACATTCATCACCAGAAGTGGTGGTTGGCTTTGATGTTGGTTTAGTGGATGTTCATTTATCATAGGTGTGCTGAAGACAATGTTGCCACTATATGTCACTTACCAGTTACTGGTGGGTGAGTAATATTGTTCACTGTGGAGAAACCCTTCCAACCCCAGTGGAGAACTCTTCCAACCCCAGTGGAGAACCCTTCCAACCCCAGTGGAGAACCCTTCCAACCCCAGTGGAGAACCCTTCCAACCCCAGTGGAGAACTCTTCCAACCCCAGTGGAGAACTCTTCCAACCCCAGTGGAGAACCCTTCCAACCCCAGTGGAGAACCCTTCCAACCCCAGTGGAGAACTCTTCCAACCCCAGTGGAGAACCCTTCCAACCCCAGTGGAGAACCCTTCCAACCCCAGTGGAGAACCCTTCCAACCCCAGTGGAGAACTCTTCCAACCCCAGTGGAGAACTCTTCCAACCCCAGTGGAGAACCCTTCCAACCCCAGTGGAGAACCCTTCCAACCCCAGTGGAGAACTCTTCCAACCCCAGTGGAGAACCCTTCCAACCCCAGTGGAGAACTCTTCCAACCCCAGTGGAGAACTCTTCCAACCCCAGTGGAGAACCCTTCCAACCCCAGTGGAGAACCCTTCCAACCCCAGTGGAGAACCCTTCCAACCCCAGTGGAGAACCCTTCCAACCCCAGTGGAGAACCCTTCCAACCCCAGTGGAGAACTCTTCCAACCCCAGTGGAGAACCCTTCCAACCCCAGTGGAGAACTCTTCCAACCCCAGTGGAGAACCCTTCCAACCCCAGTGGAGAACTCTTCCAACCCCAGTGGAGAACCCTTCCAACCCCAGTGGAGAACTCTTCCAACCCCAGTGGAGAACTCTTCCAACCCCAGTGGAGAACTCTTCCAACCCCAGTGGAGAACCCTTCCAACCCCAGTGGAGAACCCTTCCAACCCCAGTGGAGAACTCTTCCAACCCCAGTGGAGAACTCTTCCAACCCCAGTGGAGAACTCTTCCAACCCCAGTGGAGAACTCTTCCAACCCCAGTGGAGAACCCTTCCAACCCCAGTGGAGAACCCTTCCAACCCCAGTGGAGAACTCTTCCAACCCCAGTGGAGAACCCTTCCAACCCCAGTGGAGAACTCTTCCAACCCCAGTGGAGAACCCTTCCAACCCCAGTGGAGAACCCTTCCAACCCCAGTGGAGAACCCTTCCAACCCCAGTGGAGAACTCTTCCAACCCCAGTGGAGAACTCTTCCAACCCCAGTGGAGAACTCTTCCAACCCCAGTGGAGAACCCTTCCAACCCCAGTGGAGAACTCTTCCAACCCCAGTGGAGAACCCTTCCAACCCCAGTGGAGAACCCTTCCAACCCCAGTGGAGAACCCTTCCAACCCCAGTGGAGAACCCTTCCAACCCCAGTGGAGAACTCTTCCAACCCCAGTGGAGAACCCTTCCAACCCCAGTGGAGAACCCTTCCAACCCCAGTGGAGAACTCTTCCAACCCCAGTGGAGAACCCTTCCAACCCCAGTGGAGAACCCTTCCAACCCCAGTGGAGAACCCTTCCAACCCCAGTGGAGAACCCTTCCAACCCCAGTGGAGAACTCTTCCAACCCCAGTGGAGAACCCTTCCAACCCCAGTGGAGAACCCTTCCAACCCCAGTGGAGAACCCTTCCAACCCCAGTGGAGAACTCTTCCAACCCCAGTGGAGAACTCTTCCAACCCCAGTGGAGAACTCTTCCAACCCCAGTGGAGAACCCTTCCAACCCCAGTGGAGAACTCTTCCAACCCCAGTGGAGAACCCTTCCAACCCCAGTGGAGAACCCTTCCAACCCCAGTGGAGAACTCTTCCAACCCCAGTGGAGAACTCTTCCAACCCCAGTGGAGAACTCTTCCAACCCCAGTGGAGAACTCTTCCAACCCCAGTGGAGAACTCTTCCAACCCCAGTGGAGAACTCTTCCAACCCCAGTGGAGAACTCTTCCAACCCCAGTGGAGAACTCTTCCAACCCCAGTGGAGAACCCTTCCAACCCCAGTGGAGAACTCTTCCAACCCCAGTGGAGAACCCTTCCAACCCCAGTGGAGAACCCTTCCAACCCCAGTGGAGAACTCTTCCAACCCCAGTGGAGAACTCTTCCAACCCCAGTGGAGAACCCTTCCAACCCCAGTGGAGAACCCTTCCAACCCCAGTGGAGAACTCTTCCAACCCCAGTGGAGAACCCTTCCAACCCCAGTGGAGAACTCTTCCAACCCCAGTGGAGAACCCTTCCAACCCCAGTGGAGAACCCTTCCAACCCCAGTGGAGAACTCTTCCAACCCCAGTGGAGAACCCTTCCAACCCCAGTGGAGAACCCTTCCAACCCCAGTGGAGAACTCTTCCAACCCCAGTGGAGAACTCTTCCAACCCCAGTGGAGAACCCTTCCAACCCCAGTGGAGAACCCTTCCAACCCCAGTGGAGAACCCTTCCAACCCCAGTGGAGAACCCTTCCAACCCCAGTGGAGAACCCTTCCAACCCCAGTGGAGAACTCTTCCAACCCCAGTGGAGAACCCTTCCAACCCCAGTGGAGAACCCTTCCAACCCCAGTGGAGAACCCTTCCAACCCCAGTGGAGAACCCTTCCAACCCCAGTGGAGAACCCTTCCAACCCCAGTGGAGAACCCTTCCAACCCCAGTGGAGAACTCTTCCAACCCCAGTGGAGAACTCTTCCAACCCCAGTGGAGAACTCTTCCAACCCCAGTGGAGAACTCTTCCAACCCCAGTGGAGAACTCTTCCAACCCCAGTGGAGAACCCTTCCAACCCCAGTGGAGAACCCTTCCAACCCCAGTGGAGAACTCTTCCAACCCCAGTGGAGAACTCTTCCAACCCCAGTGGAGAACTCTTCCAACCCCAGTGGAGAACTCTTCCAACCCCAGTGGAGAACTCTTCCAACCCCAGTGGAGAACCCTTCCAACCCCAGTGGAGAACTCTTCCAACCCCAGTGGAGAACCCTTCCAACCCCAGTGGAGAACTCTTCCAACCCCAGTGGAGAACTCTTCCAACCCCAGTGGAGAACCCTTCCAACCCCAGTGGAGAACTCTTCCAACCCCAGTGGAGAACTCTTCCAACCCCAGTGGAGAACCCTTCCAACCCCAGTGGAGAACTCTTCCAACCCCAGTGGAGAACTCTTCCAACCCCAGTGGAGAACCCTTCCAACCCCAGTGGAGAACCCTTCCAACCCCAGTGGAGAACTCTTCCAACCCCAGTGGAGAACTCTTCCAACCCCAGTGGAGAACTCTTCCAACCCCAGTGGAGAACTCTTCCAACCCCAGTGGAGAACTCTTCCAACCCCAGTGGAGAACTCTTCCAACCCCAGTGGAGAACTCTTCCAACCCCAGTGGAGAACTCTTCCAACCCCAGTGGAGAACTCTTCCAACCCCAGTGGAGAACTCTTCCAACCCCAGTGGAGAACCCTTCCAACCCCAGTGGAGAACTCTTCCAACCCCAGTGGAGAACCCTTCCAACCCCAGTGGAGAACCCTTCCAACCCCAGTGGAGAACTCTTCCAACCCCAGTGGAGAACTCTTCCAACCCCAGTGGAGAACTCTTCCAACCCCAGTGGAGAACCCTTCCAACCCCAGTGGAGAACCCTTCCAACCCCAGTGGAGAACTCTTCCAACCCCAGTGGAGAACCCTTCCAACCCCAGTGGAGAACCCTTCCAACCCCAGTGGAGAACCCTTCCAACCCCAGTGGAGAACTCTTCCAACCCCAGTGGAGAACTCTTCCAACCCCAGTGGAGAACTCTTCCAACCCCAGTGGAGAACCCTTCCAACCCCAGTGGAGAACCCTTCCAACCCCAGTGGAGAACTCTTCCAACCCCAGTGGAGAACTCTTCCAACCCCAGTGGAGAACCCTTCCAACCCCAGTGGAGAACCCTTCCAACCCCAGTGGAGAACCCTTCCAACCCCAGTGGAGAACCCTTCCAACCCCAGTGGAGAACTCTTCCAACCCCAGTGGAGAACTCTTCCAACCCCAGTGGAGAACCCTTCCAACCCCAGTGGAGAACCCTTCCAACCCCAGTGGAGAACCCTTCCAACCCCAGTGGAGAACCCTTCCAACCCCAGTGGAGAACCCTTCCAACCCCAGTGGAGAACTCTTCCAACCCCAGTGGAGAACCCTTCCAACCCCAGTGGAGAACCCTTCCAACCCCAGTGGAGAACTCTTCCAACCCCAGTGGAGAACCCTTCCAACCCCAGTGGAGAACTCTTCCAACCCCAGTGGAGAACCCTTCCAACCCCAGTGGAGAACCCTTCCAACCCCAGTGGAGAACTCTTCCAACCCCAGTGGAGAACCCTTCCAACCCCAGTGGAGAACTCTTCCAACCCCAGTGGAGAACCCTTCCAACCCCAGTGGAGAACTCTTCCAACCCCAGTGGAGAACTCTTCCAACCCCAGTGGAGAACTCTTCCAACCCCAGTGGAGAACCCTTCCAACCCCAGTGGAGAACTCTTCCAACCCCAGTGGAGAACCCTTCCAACCCCAGTGGAGAACCCTTCCAACCCCAGTGGAGAACCCTTCCAACCCCAGTGGAGAACTCTTCCAACCCCAGTGGAGAACTCTTCCAACCCCAGTGGAGAACTCTTCCAACCCCAGTGGAGAACTCTTCCAACCCCAGTGGAGAACCCTTCCAACCCCAGTGGAGAACTCTTCCAACCCCAGTGGAGAACTCTTCCAACCCCAGTGGAGAACTCTTCCAACCCCAGTGGAGAACCCTTCCAACCCCAGTGGAGAACCCTTCCAACCCCAGTGGAGAACCCTTCCAACCCCAGTGGAGAACTCTTCCAACCCCAGTGGAGAACTCTTCCAACCCCAGTGGAGAACCCTTCCAACCCCAGTGGAGAACCCTTCCAACCCCAGTGGAGAACTCTTCCAACCCCAGTGGAGAACTCTTCCAACCCCAGTGGAGAACCCTTCCAACCCCAGTGGAGAACCCTTCCAACCCCAGTGGAGAACCCTTCCAACCCCAGTGGAGAACTCTTCCAACCCCAGTGGAGAACTCTTCCAACCCCAGTGGAGAACCCTTCCAACCCCAGTGGAGAACTCTTCCAACCCCAGTGGAGAACCCTTCCAACCCCAGTGGAGAACCCTTCCAACCCCAGTGGAGAACTCTTCCAACCCCAGTGGAGAACCCTTCCAACCCCAGTGGAGAACCCTTCCAACCCCAGTGGAGAACCCTTCCAACCCCAGTGGAGAACTCTTCCAACCCCAGTGGAGAACCCTTCCAACCCCAGTGGAGAACTCTTCCAACCCCAGTGGAGAACTCTTCCAACCCCAGTGGAGAACTCTTCCAACCCCAGTGGAGAACCCTTCCAACCCCAGTGGAGAACCCTTCCAACCCCAGTGGAGAACCCTTCCAACCCCAGTGGAGAACTCTTCCAACCCCAGTGGAGAACTCTTCCAACCCCAGTGGAGAACTCTTCCAACCCCAGTGGAGAACTCTTCCAACCCCAGTGGAGAACCCTTCCAACCCCAGTGGAGAACCCTTCCAACCCCAGTGGAGAACTCTTCCAACCCCAGTGGAGAACCCTTCCAACCCCAGTGGAGAACTCTTCCAACCCCAGTGGAGAACCCTTCCAACCCCAGTGGAGAACTCTTCCAACCCCAGTGGAGAACTCTTCCAACCCCAGTGGAGAACTCTTCCAACCCCAGTGGAGAACTCTTCCAACCCCAGTGGAGAACCCTTCCAACCCCAGTGGAGAACCCTTCCAACCCCAGTGGAGAACCCTTCCAACCCCAGTGGAGAACCCTTCCAACCCCAGTGGAGAACTCTTCCAACCCCAGTGGAGAACTCTTCCAACCCCAGTGGAGAACTCTTCCAACCCCAGTGGAGAACCCTTCCAACCCCAGTGGAGAACTCTTCCAACCCCAGTGGAGAACTCTTCCAACCCCAGTGGAGAACTCTTCCAACCCCAGTGGAGAACCCTTCCAACCCCAGTGGAGAACTCTTCCAACCCCAGTGGAGAACCCTTCCAACCCCAGTGGAGAACCCTTCCAACCCCAGTGGAGAACTCTTCCAACCCCAGTGGAGAACCCTTCCAACCCCAGTGGAGAACTCTTCCAACCCCAGTGGAGAACCCTTCCAACCCCAGTGGAGAACCCTTCCAACCCCAGTGGAGAACCCTTCCAACCCCAGTGAAGAACTCTTCCAACCCCAGTGGAGAACCCTTCCAACCTCAGTGAAGAACTCTTCCAACCCCAGTGGAGAACCCTTCCAACCCCAGTGGAGAACCCTTCCAACCCCAGTGGAGAACCCTTCCAACCCCAGTGGAGAACCCTTCCAACCCCAGTGGAGAACCCTTCCAACCCCAGTGGAGAACCCTTCCAACCCCAGTGGAGAACCCTTCCAACCCCAGTGGAGAACCCTTCCGGTCCAAAAGAAGACTCCAGCGGCCATGTCTGTCCTCCAATGAATCATTACAACCCTGTAACAACCTACAACACTACCATGGTCCATGTCCACGACTACCACAACTGTGTCCCTTCCTCCTCCCGCCTACACCGGCCATATAGCGTAGCATAAAGATACGCTACATGTTAGCGTAACCTGTTGCTTCTACAGTGGTTTAGTAGCTACAACTTGCCGCTAATATGACCCATTGTGTGGATAACTTAATGCTGCTAACTTGCTATGTTATCTTTGCTATCTGATACTGACACGGATCTGTTATCTGGATAACTTGATGCTGCTAACTCGCTATGTTATCTCTGGATAACTTGATGCTGCTAACTTGCTATGTTATCTCTGCTATCAGATACTGAGACGATCTGTTATCTGGATAACTTGATAATAATTTGGCGTGCTTATCTTTGCATCTTGGTGCTAATTTGACGTAGCGTCCTTCCTCTCTCTTGCCAAAATGGCATTTTGTGTGTGAGCTTGGAATGAGCTGGCCTTTAAATGTGACATGTTGTCCATTTCCTTATTGATTTCGGTTTTTCCTTGGCCATCATCCACCTAAGGTGACCATTTCCCATCTCTCCCCGAACTGAAATTCTCTAACAGCCACTGGATAGTGAAAGTAATGTCCACACTGTGTCATTCGTCCTCTGTCTCGTTCTCTTCATAATAGAACAGTGACGCTGTATGCTTACTGACCCATCAGAAGACACTGTATTTGGTTAACAGTGTCCATTACCATCAGCCCAGGTGGCTAACCATCAGCCCAGGTGGTTAAACCATCAACCCAGGTGGTTTACCATCAGCCCAGGTGGCTAAACATCAGTCCAGGTGGTTAAACCATCAACCCAGGTGGTTTACCATCAGCCCAGGTGGTTTACCATCAGCCCAGGTGGCTAACCATCAGCCCAGGTGGTTAAACCATCAACCCAGGTGGTTTACCATCAGCCCAGGTGGTTAACCATCAGCCCAGGTGGTTCACCATCAGCTCAGGTGGTTTACCAGCAGCCCAGGTGGTTAACCATCAACCCAGGTGGTTAACCATCAGCCTAGGTGGTTAAACCATCAACCCAGGTGGTTAACCATCAACCCAGGTGGTTTACCATCAGCCCAGGTGGTTTACCATCAGCCCAGGTGGTTAACCATCAACCCAGGTGGTTTACCATCAGCCTAGGTGGTTAAACCATCAACCCAGGTGGCTAACCATCATCCCAGGTGGTTAACCATCAGCCTAGGTGGTTAAACCATCAACCCAGGTGGTTTACCATCAACCCAGGTGGCTAACCATCATCCCAGGTGGCTAACCATCAACCCAGGTGGTTAACCATCAGCCCAGGTGGTTCACCATCAGCTCAGGTGGTTTACCAGCAGCCCAGGTGGTTAACCATCAACCCAGGTGGTTTACCATCAGCCTAGGTGGTTAAACCATCAACCCAGGTGGCTAACCATCATCCCAGGTGGTTAACCATCAGCCTAGGTGGTTAAACCATCAACCCAGGTGGTTTACCATCAGCCCAGGTGGCTAACCATCATCCCAGGTGGCTAACCATCAGCCCAGGTGGTTTACCATCAGCTCAGGTGGTTAAACCATCAACCCAGGTGGTTTACCATCAACCCAGGTGGTTAACCATCAGCTCAGGTGGTTTAAGATCACCCAGTAACCATTTCTTTTCGTCATTACTAATATATTATCTTTTTTTTTGCCATGCCCACCAAACTTAACTTTGAAAATCTTAACGTGAAGTCAACTGCATTTATTAATGTATAGAGTGCACCAAAATTTATATATAAAAAAAATTGTTGGCCAATAAAGTATTTACAGCTGATCGTGTTTATTGGTGAACAATACCTGTAACGTATGGGGGAAAAAATGGCTTGGGAAAATTATTATTTAATTTGTAATGTTGTCCATGATGTTGCCTTCGACTTTATGTCAATAATAGAATGATCAGACAGGAGCCATATAATGTGTTCTGGTACTAAAATGGTCGTTTATCCATAATGCACGGTGGGGATTTCCCTCCATTAATGTTTTTTGATAATACTAGGATTAGCCTTGTCATGGAAGAATGTCCTAATGGCCATTACTGTATTTAAATGAGTATTGCCATTTAAAACCATTCCGCCATGAAAACCCTTATGTTATTTCTTCATTTTGTTTAGCAGTGTATCTCAACTGTAATATTCTTGTATAATATCTACTGTATTAAATATCAAACATTAATATTAATGGATTTCCGATTTAATATAGTTAATTAAATACGGAAAAAAAAGACTACGTAGATGTTGATATGTGTATCCCTCAGTGATTGGTTGAAGGCTGCGGGGCCAGAGGTGAAATGTTATGTCATCTCCTCGGTGATTGGTTGAGGGCACCTACCCCGATGGCGAAACGCGATGTCAACCTCATGGTGATTGGTTGAGACCTCCGGCCCACCAGAGGTAAGACATTATGCTGATTGGCTGGCAGTCTTAGCCAATGGAAGGGCGAGCAGTGGCCTGCATTGTGGTACTCAAAGGGTCGTTTATCGTATTATCCAATGAATGCAAACAAGCAGTTAAATCATCGTGCTAGGCAAGACTCGAGGCAATTGGTTCTACAGAATCTTGAACATAACTGTTTTGAACGTGTTCTACACCAGAAAGCTTTAGCGAACTGTACAGGTAAGCTGGAATTGATATTACATATAGTACGTGAATTGGGTCGTTCTAATATTCTCGGATTCTATTTTAGAAGTAACTGTTTGTATAGGAAGAATACTTAGTGCATTTCAGGCATGATGACGTCCTAGTTAGGCTGGTCCCTTGTGTTTATGATCTGTTTGTTGGTAGTTAGGCAGGGTCGTTCGAGGTGGTTTGGAGAGTCTACTGAAAACTGTAGGGTTGTTGCGTCCCTTTTCCATTGAAATGATCCATGGCGTCGTCAAGTCCAGTGCGTAATTTAAACAACGACATTTCACGAATAAATAGAACCCAACAAGGCTTTTCGAAGTGTCGTGTTAATCTTTTTCTTGTTTCGCTATTCACAGCTGAAAGTTATTCCCTCGTTATCTTCATAATCTTTCCCTAGTTAATAATTACAGCCCAAAAAGCAGCGGCATTATAGTCATACCTCATCATAGAAAATGGTAAAAGTTTTTCATAAAGGAAAATGGTGATTCTAGGGGGAGTTTTAGGGGTTACTATAAATTTCTGATGTGATTTGGGTCAGGGACTCACAATTTATTTATATGGTTTGGGGCTTTACGTGTATGTTGCATATACGGTATATCAGTCATTGGGTAGATATATCACTAGATATACTATGATATATCACTTCATTTGGGATAATTCACACATTCTTCAGAAACACTATCTCGTCTTTTATCTTACACTCTTAAATTGAAAAAATGTTGACTTATACAGTGTAAAGGTGAAGTAAAGAGTCACATTAAGTTAATTTTGATATAAAAGATAAAGGCATTGGTCTTCATATGTGTAATACAGTCTCGTCGAGAACTCGCTTTTGAACCCAGTGTTTGTAGAAGTTCCTTGTGGTTCTCTCTCTCTCTCTCTCTCTCTCTCTCTCTCTCTCTCTCTCTCTCTCTCTCTCTCTCTCTCTCTCTCTCTCTCTCTCTCCTTAATTCATTCATTTTCTAAGTTTTTTTTTGTCCTTGGTCGTTTTCTTTTGTTTTTCGTTTTTAGTTGTTTTTCTTTTCAACGAATTATTTGCTGTAGAGCTGCGTTTTTTCAACATCTCTTCGATGTATTTCTTTTTCATCCAGGCACTTTAATTATCATTTGATACTTATTCTGCCATTTATTTTTATTTTACTCGATATTGCACTCATTATTCTTTACATGTTGCTGAATTCTGTTTTCTTTATTGTTTTTTGTTGTTTTTTATGTAGATTTTTGTATTTCACTTAATATTTCGATGCCATTATGTATATTCTCTTTATCTACTACATTTATCCCTTTACTCTTCTTACACTTCGTAATCATTTATTATATTTATCAAATATTATGCTTTCGCCACCTTAGATATGTTTTATAATTGTTCAAATTTAGCTTCGAGCTGTTAACCAGAGAACCAGGTCACCCTAATACACTAGTCTGTATTATGTATCGCTGTGTAACCCGACGTCTGTATTATGTATCGCTGTGTAACCCGACGTCTGTATTATGTATCGCTGTGTAACCCGACGTCTGTATTATGTATCGCTGTGTAACCCGACGTCTGTATTATGTATCGCTGTGTAACCCGACGTCTGTATTATGTATCGCTGTGTAACCCGACGTCTGTATTATGTATCGCTGTGTAACCCGACGTCTGTATTATGTATCGCTGTGTAACCCGACGTCTGTATTATGTATTGCTGTGTAACCCGACATCTGTATTATGTATCGCTGTGTAACCCGACGTCTGTATTATATATCGCTGTGTAACCCAGCGTCTGTATTATGTATTGCTGTGTAACCCGACATCTGTATTATGTATTGCTATGTACACTGCCATATAGACACTCGCATTGCTCCTTCTTCTGTTCTTACACTTTACAAGTGATAATACAGGAGGGGAAAGCCGCCGACCCTCACAGAGTCGCCTTGTGTGAGAAATTAGATATATATTGTGATAACAACGACATATAAAACGTATATAGATAGATATATCTTGTGTTAGATAAGGAATATATGATATATCACATATACCCCCATGGCTTGGGCTATGTACATAGAGATACCCCAGCAGGAGGCGCTGGTGTTGAACTCTCGTGGGTTGAGGTCGAGCGAGCGAGCGAGCGAGCGAGGAGGAGGAGGTGCAGCACCGGAGCTGGCGTCAGTGTCGCTCCAGCAGTGCAAGAGGACGGACGCTGCGAGCGTCTCTCCTCCTCCTCCCCCACGGCGTCCTCCCACTCTCGGGACACCACAACCCTCCCTCCCCATACACACACACACATACATACATACACAGTACAGGCCACGCGTTAACCTGTGGTCTTCTCGCTCACTACAGAGACCCCCCCCTAAAAAAAAACACCTTGTGGATAATGTAGTGAACGAGGATATAATGTTATTTTTTTTTCTCTAATTATCTTCACACATACACATGTAATTCGAGTCGTAAACCAGTTATCATGGAGGAGTGCTGGACATGCATTATGTACGTGCGTTGTGCCCAGCGATAGATCAGTGTGGTCAAAGGTAAGCGAACTGGTTAGGTTAGGTGGTAATTACGCGAGTCAGTACATTACCACAGTTAGCTTCCTGTAGGGGAAGTTCGTGTGATGAGGGCAGTTTATATATATATATATATATATATATATATATATATATATATATATATATATATATATATATATATATATATATATATATATGGCTTATTGACTAGAAACGAGTCAAACTCTTGGTTTTGGGCTATTGAGACTAGAGTCGTGTTGAGATAACAGGCAAATGGGGTCGTTCTGTTGTATATAATACCTCCATGTTATATATATATATATATATATATATATATATATATATATATATATATATATATATATATATAAATATATATATATGTATGGTAATTTGGTCATCCAGGACGCGAGCACCATTAACGTACCGATTCTCAAATGCATTTGGCAGTTTCTAACTGTGTGATGATTTAATTATCACTTCATAGATAATAGTTTGGTTGAATAGGTTTAAACCAACCACCTGATTGATGATTGCTATCACTGCTGTTGTAATGCATGTTTGTGGTTGGCCGAGAGTGTGTGTGTGTGTGTGTGTGTGTGTGTGTGTGTGTGTGTGTGTGTGTGAGCATACATAATGATCCGTTTGCCCTGTACGAGGGAATGAGTTTGACACTAGTGGGACCCCATAACACCCCCCCCACACACGAATTTTATGTATATTTTTATTATTTATATATGTATATGTGTGTGTGTGTGTGTGTGTGTGGTACTGGGTGTGGTGAAGTGGTCTCGTATCGGGATGGGAAGGGGTTTTAATTGCTGGTTAGGTCATTACGGTGTTGTGTATGTTTTACCATTGTCGTGTTTGTTGAGAAGGGGTTGGGGGGGGTTGCGCTCGTGTTGCCCCTTTTCTTGTCGTTGTATGTATATATTATGTCTTTACTCTTATGTATGTACACACACACACACACACACACACACACACACACACACAGACATCCACCAGTACATACAGACAAACACGAGACTTTGAAACACATGTCTGCACGGATAACGCTATTCTCTACCATCTCGAGATCTTCCATTTATATACACCCGGAGTTGCTCCTTGTGCCCAATTGTTTTAACTGTCATATATTTCACGCAGTCGCCTCACACAGACTTACAGTGACCTCTCAACTTTTGGTTCCGGCCAGCGGACGTGGCTGGCTCTCTGGGCGCTGCGAAAAAAAAAAACCCATGCATCATGACGGAATGAGGTACTGTTTTATTGATGTGTTCAACACCTGAACGAGACTAAGAGTTATACTTCTTTCAGACTATGGTTATTATTATTATTATTATTATTATTATTATTATTATTATTATTATTATTATATAAACCTCAACTTCGTCCACAGGCATTGATGTACACACATACACACACACACACACACACATACACACACACACACACACACACACACACACACACACAGACAAAGACACATATGTATGGGTGTGTGTTGTGTGGGTGAGAGTGCAAGACATAATGTTTTTAAAGTTTAATATAAAAAAAATATATGTATATATAAATCACCGTCATTATGTGATCATTGAGCGCTCGATCAACTGCCAGTGTGCAGTTACCTTTCAAATCTGGACGAGCTACAGTGATTACAGGTGATTAGGGAGGTCAACCACTCTAGTCATTGAGAGGTGATTAAGGCACAGTATTGAGCCAACGTATTAGGTGCGTTACTTGGCAACCTAACTCACACCTTGGCGGTCGGTCGCGTTGCTCCTGTAAACAAAATGGATTGTCGGTGTGTTACTCTGCGCGACACAACAAGCTGTTCACGTGCAGGCAATTCGAGTCCTTATGCCCTCAAGGTCGATGGTATGTTACCGTTCTCCGCCCACTCCAGGGGGAAGTATTCAGGCCATCAAGTAGTTTTGTCAAGGAAATATGGACTCTCTAACGTTCTCACAGAAAGGCGATTTTATGATCCCTGACTTTTTTTCTTTTTTTTTTTTATATTTTCCGCTGAATGGCGGGGTGAGCGGCGTAGAGAAAAATCGACTCTTGGCTTTTGTGACCGAGGGGCGAGTGTCGTTTGATGAGAGAGACCGGCGCTGGTTTCAGTGTTAAGGCAACGGGGACGATTTGGCGGTTAGGAGGAGGAGGAGGCAGAACAATGCTAAACAACAGAGAGAGAGAGAGAGAGAGAGAGAGAGAGAGAGAGAGAGAGAGAGAGAGAGAGAGAGAGAGAGAGTTAAAAGGGTAATGTAACTATGGCTTATAGATGCTATATCTTCACTAACTCGCCAGATTCTAAGTTAATATATAGAAGTGTGAATGGCATTCAGAGATTATACAAATATTTTTCTATAGTTTGAATTTTAAACTACAGGTTGTTGCGTGTTGGTGAAACGGTAGGAAATGAAATGTGTTAGAATAACTCAAATGGCCGGAAACGTTTTGTAGATTTTGTAACTAAATGGACTAAATGGAGTGTGAAATACACACACACACACACACACACACACACACACATAGAGGAGTCCCCCCCCCTCGATAGATTACTACCGAAGGATGTGGGTGTTAAGTGCCGACCCAAAGCTGTCAGTTCAAGGAAAAAAGGGAACAACACAAGTCTTGTGATGATAGACTTGGAGAAGGAGGTCGAAGCTCGGTCATGCTGCCCTCCTGTTGTTGTTGTGGTGGTGGTGCGTTTATATCCTGTGGCTTTTAATATTAAGTTTTCAAGATGGCCCGGAATATTTTGCTAACTATTGACATAGAAGCTTGGAAGTATAGATATTATCCTATAACAAGATTGGAAGTATAGATAGATTCCTATAACAAGCTTGGAAGTATAGATAGATTCCTATAATTAGAAGGAATGGACTAATAGAATTAGAATAAAAGTCTCGGACGGAGAGATAATTTTTGTTTCTAATTGGGTGATTTAGATGGTAGACTGCCTGTTACTTAGCACCCTCAGTACATATTCTTGCTCCTGCTGTGGTTTCCTACTGTATATTACTAACCAAAATTCAGTTTCAATAAGGTGTGGGTTTTTTTTTTTTTTTTTTAGTAATGGATTTTGACATAATGGAATGATCTAAGAAGATGGTGAACGAATCGCTGTAGATGTATTTGTTCTGTTGTATGGGCAAGAATGCGCGGGTTAGGTCGACACAGGAGAAATGGTGGTTAGGTCGACACAGGAGAAATGGTCGTTATTGTACATATCTTAATTGTTTATGGTATTGTCATCTTTCTGAGGGATGGAGTGTGTGTATACAGAGATATTACTAAGTTATGAACCAAGGCGTCTTGGAGGGGGGGTAAATATTGAATTAAGCGTTTAGTCTATCAGAAAATTTACGAATATAATAAATTGGTTTACATTGGAAATGCTTAAGGCAAAATTCTCTAAGTGATGCAAAAGCGATCTCCATGGGGGGTGGGTTGTCAGTTATGGGTTTTTATATTCTTATATTTGTTATTTAATAGTTCCTCAGCCTTGATTCTTCTGAATACTATCACTTAAGAGGACACTTTAGAAGTTGTCTTTTGTTATTTATAATCGTTACAACGTTAGTGGAATTGCCTGCTGGGCGGGTGATCGTGGCGTAACAAGCGTAGTACCATACCAACTTGTTTGAGTTGAACTTTTATTTTTTTTTGTGACTGTATTGGTTGATGCGTCTCGAACGTAGATTTAGAAATGACTTGGTGCGGTTAATTACTCTTCCACCGGACCAACTTAACTTAGAAGTTAGGGGTGTAAGTGTTCTTACACCCCTATATATTACTTTCTTTTAAACTATTCGCCATTTCCCGCGTTAGCGAGGTAGCGTTAAGAACAGAGGACTGGGCCTTTGTGGAATATATAATACTCTAGTATATATATGTATATATATATATATATATATATATATATATATATATATATATATTTTTTTTTTTTTTTTTTTTATACTTTGTCGCTGTCTCCCGCGTTTGCGAGGTAGCGCAAGGAAACAGACGAAAGAAATGGCCCAACCCCCCCCCCCATACACATGTACATACACACGTCCACACACGCAAATATACATACCTACACAGCTTTCCATGGTTTACCCCAGACGCTTCACATGCCTTGCTTCAATCCACTGACAGCACGTCAACCCCTGTATACCACATGACACCAATTCACTCTATTTCTTGCCCTCCTTTCACCCTCCTGCATGTTCAGGCCCCGATCACACAAAATCTTTTTCACTCCATCTTTCCACCTCCAATTTGGTCTCCCTCTTCTCCTCGTTCCCTCCACCTCCGACACATATATCCTCTTGGTCAATCTCTCCTCACTCATTCTCTCCATGTGCCCAAACCATTTCAAAACACCCTCTTCTGCTCTCTCAACCACGCTCTTTTTATTTCCACACATCTCTCTTACCCTTACGTTACTTACTCGATCAAACCACCTCACACCACACATTGTCCTCAAACATCTCATTTCCAGCACATCCATCCTCCTGCGCACATCTCTATCCATAGCCCACGCCTCGCAACCATACAACATTGTTGGAACCACTATTCCCTCAAACATACCCATTTTTGCTTTCCGAGATAATGTTCTCGACTTCCACACATTTTTCAAGGCTCCCAAAATTTTCGCCCCCTCCCCCACCCTATGATCCACTTCCGCTTCCATGGTTCCATCCGCTGACAGATCCACTCCCAGATATCTAAAACACTTCACTTCCTCCAGTTTTTCTCCATTCAAACTCACCTCCCAATTGACTTGACCCTCACCCCTACTGTACCTAATAACCTTGCTCTTATTCACATTTACTCTCAACTTTCTTCTTCCACACACTTTACCAAACTCAGTCACCAGCTTCTGCAGTTTCTCACATGAATCAGCCACCAGCGCTGTATCATCAGCGAACAACAACTGACTCACTTCCCAAGCTCTCTCATCCCCAACAGACTTCATACTTGCCCCTCTTTCCAGGACTCTTGCATTTACCTCCCTTACAACCCCATCCATAAACAAATTAAACAACCATGGAGACATCACACACCCCTGCCGCAAACCTACATTCACTGAGAACCAATCACTTTCCTCTCTTCCTACACGTACACATGCCTTACATCCTCGATAAAAACTTTTCACTGCTTCTAACAACTTGCCTCCCACACCATATATTTTTAATACCTTCCACAGAGCATCTCTATCAACTCTATCATATGCCTTCTCCAGATCCATAAATGCTACATACAAATCCATTTGCTTTTCTAAGTATTTCTCACATACATTCTTCAAAGCAAACACCTGATCCACACATCCTCTACCACTTCTGAAACCGCACTGCTCTTCCCCAATCTGATGCTCTGTATATATATATATATATATATATATATATACTATTCTAGTCTGTGGGTGTGTATATATATGTATATATATGCTCTGTATATATATATATATATATATATATACTATTCTAGTCTGTGGGTGTGTATATATATGTATACGTTGAGATGTATAGGTATGTATATTTGCGTGTGTGGACGTGTATGTACATACATGTGTATGTGGGTGGGTTGGGCCATTCTTTCGTCTGTTTCTTAGCGCTACTTCGCTAACGCTGGAGACAGCGACAAAGCAAAAATAAAAGAAATAGATAAAATGCTATTCTAGTATATATTTTCGTGTCCAGAAGGGCAGTTTAGGTGGAGTGGACATACAGCGTTATTTCCGGGTCAGACAGCTGTGCCTTGAAACAGGTTTAGAAACTGGGTGGGTTGATTTTTCCCCCGTGTCACTGTTACATAGGAGAGGCTTGGTACTTTGGGGGGTTCTTAATTGTGATAGATGATCCACTACCGACACTCCAGGTCATAAAACTCGTGTGTACGTTGTTAAATAGCCAATTAAGAGACCGGCGCTCCAGCGAATCATCAGCCTCGTTAAAGCCGGGGTCGTTTGGTGTTACAGTTGCTTCCATACAGGGTGTTGTACTTGACCCTGTGTTGGATGTGGAGGTGGGGGGGATACATGGACATGTAGAGGCGCCTTATTGACCCCTTTCGAAGACTACAGATTTTAGAAGTCTTGGAGAAGTCTGCCATCAAATTCAAAGTATAAAAAACATGTCTTAAGAAGAATTGCTTCCTGGTGTACACCGATATTTGGTCACATGACCCAATAGATGGCTAGGAAGACGTTGGTATTAACTGCAAACTGGAGTTGGGTTGAGTACCTGTTGTGAGACGGAATGAATCATAATCGGGTTCGAATCCCTCGCTTTCGTTCCTCCGCTGACTCGAAGCATTTGGTTCTACCGCAAAGCCATTTACATTTTTTTTTCTTCCAAGATAGGCTTCGGGCGCGCGTGCGAACTCTGAAAATCGTCACTGAGGCTTTCAAAGTCTTGAGTAGACGTTATTAACGAGCGTTTTTATATGATACAAGAAGAGTTTAAGGCATTCCCGAACAGTCACACTACATTTTGTGTGGTGTTAAGACGAAGATTCGCGAGAGAGAGAGAGAGAGAGAGAGAGAGAGAGAGAGAGAGAGAGAGAGAGAGAGAGATTCAAGGCTTCACGGGATTGTGGTTTCGGACTCTAAGGGGGATTCATGACAACGGGTTCGTGAGGTGTGTAATCCTAGTCTAACCTCAGCCTACTAGCCCGCCTCCGGAACAGGTTTTGTGTAGCGTTCTCCCGACAGCTGGGGGTTCGCTCCTGGAAACCTAACTCAGCCTTCTTTTTTTAGTGTCTTTAATTTGCCAGTGATCCAGTCAACTCTCAGTGAACAGGTAGGGTTGAAGCCGCTGCCAATGCAAGCTTGCATGCCCGTGTTAAGTATATGAGAACAGGAGGGTGAGCGAACCTACCAGCATTCACTTCGAAGCGGACCTGCCAGCATTCACTTCGAAGCGAACCTACCAGCATCCACTTCGAAGCGAAGCTACCAGCATCCACTTCGAAGCGAACCTACCAGCATTCACTTCGAAGCGAACCTACCAGCATTCACTTCGAAGCGAACCTGCCAGCATTCACTTCGAAGCGAACCTACCAGCATTCACTTCGAAGCGAACCTGCCAGCATCCACTTCGAAGCGAACCTACCAGCATTCACTTCGAAGCGGGCGGGCACCGTCGTAGTGATGAGCGGCTTGGGCATGCACCGTGCAGTAGTGGCCTCTGGTGTGCTGATGCAGAGGCGGGCAGAACAACGCTTCAAGCAGGATTGACAGGAGATAGAAGCCTTCGGAATCGACATGAAATACAATGTATAAGGGAAAACACAGAATTGGATCCAAAGACCTACTAACACTTACTGGATGAATAACGGCTTTGATTATGTCTAGCCAGAGATGCCTTGGTGCGAATTTTGGTTCTTTTAAGAGGCTGAAGGCGTAGTCTATGTGTTTCTTAGTGCAACTGGTGTGCTTAAGCAAACTCGAGTAAATGATAATTTGTTAACCTACACATTGAATAATTGTATGAAATCCTTCGTGCTGTAAATTTTGATATATATATATACCTCGCACACGTGAGGGGGGAGGGGGATGTTATTCCATGTGTGGCGAGGTGGCGATGGGAATGAATAAAGGCAGACAGTGTGAATTGTGTGCATGTGTATATATGTATATGTCTGTGTGTGTATATATATATGTGTACATTGAGATTTATGGGTATGTATATTTGCGTGTGGGGACGTGTATGTATATACATGTATGGGGGTGGGTTGGGCCATTTCTTTCGTCTGTTTCCTTGCGCTACCTCGCTAACGCGGGAGACAGCGACAAAGCAAAATAAATAGATAAATAGATAAATAATATATATATATAATATGTAGTTTTTTTTTTTTTTTTTGCTCTTTAGCTAAATGAAACGGGGAGTTTGTGGTTTGACATTGTGACACATCTCATTTGAATATTAATCTTCCAACATTGAAATGAGCATTTTGCTGTTAATCTCAGCTGTGCCAGTCGCTGTTGGGTTGTGTTGATGGGTAAGTTTTAGTTAAATGATACGGATTTTATGTGAATTGGACGACCCCAGGCTTGTTGTCCCTGTATTGTGCATGTGAGGAGGAGGAGGAGGAGGGGTCCCTGCTCTCTCTCTCTCTCTCTCTCCCTCCACGCTCAAAGTTCCGGGTTAACCTGTTGAACGCTGGGAAATTGTTTTTTCTTTTTTCTTTTTTTTGCTATTACTTTCGATTTGAGCTGAGGTTTATGAACTTCAATGTTCTGTGAACTTGTTCATCTCGGGATACGCCAAGTGGAACTTTGAACTGAAGTTGTGCTGAAAGGGAGGGAACCGTACAGCTCATATATATATATATATATATATATATATATATATATATATATATATATATATATATATAATCCCTGGGGATAGGGGAGAAAGAATGCTTCCCACGTATTCCCTGCGTTTCGTAGAAGGCGACTAAAAGGGGAGGGAGCGGGGGGGCTGGAAATCCTCCCCTCTCGTTTTTTTTTCTTTAATTTTCCAAAAGAAGGAACAGAGAAGGGGGCCAGGTGAGGATATTCCCTCAGAGGCCCAGTCCTCTGTTCTTAACGCTACCTCGCTATCGCGGGAAATGGCGAATAGTATGAAAAAATATATATATATTGGAGTTTTGTGGATAGATAGCAAGATAGAAGGACCAGGGCAACATACCCAAGGGTCGTATCATTTTATCCGAGGGTCGTACCGTCGTGTTCAAAGGGTCGTATCATTCTTTCCAAGGGTCGTATCATTTTTTCGAGGGTCGTACCGTCGTGCTCAAGGGCAGTATCAAAGGCCATGTTGACATACCCAAGGGCCGTACCGTCGTGCTCAAGGGCTGAACGTCTTGAGCACAATGGACCCGTCCCTTGAGCACGACTTTACGACCCTTGGGTATGTCAACGTGGCCTTTGACCTGGACTTCTCTATTCAAGAGTCAGGTCGTTAGGTCATCATGCCGCCTTACCCGTGGGTCGTTTCCATTGTGCTCAAGGGGTCGTACCTTCGTACTCGCAAGGGAAGAGGGGGGGGGGGGGGTTAAGTAACTCATCATATGTACGACTTTGGCCCGAACTGATGATGTGGGTTGACGACAGCACTGTCTCTCTCTCTCTCTCTCTCTCTCCTGACCCAGCGTGTTGTTATGACGTCATGGTCGTGTTCAATCAGCGATAATGTTCCAATTTTTCTTTTTTTGCTGTTCATTCAACGAAGAGAACAAGCTAGGGGAAGGGAGGAAGAGGGAGGGAGGGGAAGGGAAATGAATATAAGAGTGTGATTTTGTTGTCATGGATGTGTATTTCTCTCTCTCTCTCTCTCTCTCTCTCTCTCTCTCTCTCTCTCTCTCTCTCTCTCTCTCTCTCTCTCTCTCTCTCTCTCTCTCTCTTATATGGCGGTCTCTGTCGCCCGGAGGAAGAACACTTGCAAAACCCTTGTCGTCGTGTCGTGTTGCTGTTGTTGTGTTGTTCTCGATGGGTTTGTGTTGCGGAGGCCTCCCCCCCCCCCAGTGTGTGTCCGTTTGTGTGTTCGTGTGTCGCCGCGTACCATTAATCATGCCTCGGTCTTGTGATTGTGCGCGTGTTGTGATTGGCGTGTGTGTGTGTGTGTGTGTGTGTGTGTGTGTGTGTGTTGTGTTGTGTAACTGTTTGTGATTGCGTGACATTTGGGATATGTGTGTTCTCGGTGGAGGGGGGGGGGAATGGTGTGGGGGGGGATACACAAACCTGTTGACGGTAATTAACTGCCATTGTTATTCTTCCGTTGATGATGATGAGAGAGAGAGAGAGGGAGAGAGAGAGAGAGAGAGAGAGAGAGAGAGAGAGAGAGAGAGAGAGAGAGAGAGCGACGGTATATAAAGTGGTTCCCTTTATGTTTCGTCCCGGCCGGGGCTTCGTCGACATTCGGTATCGGAATGTTTCGCTTCTTTTTGCGAACGATTTGGGTTTCAGGAGGGCCGAAGGCAGGACGGCCAAGCCCCTTTTTTTAATTGGCAGGGGTGAGGATAATCAGTACAGTTCGTGGGTCTTTGGAGGGGTTTGGGTAGGTAGGTAGGTAGGTAGGTAGGTAGGTAGGTAGGATGGAGGGCGAAGGAGGGAGGGAAGGGTTCCTTCGAGGGTCGCCTTCTGGTGTGGCATTGAGGAACCTCTTCGGCAACTCGAAGTCCTTTGCGGTCTGGAGCACTCGAAGTCCCTCTCACCCTCGACGGGATGAAACCCGTTGCGCCGCCTCGTGAGATCGTGGGCCACTGGAGTGCTAGTCAGTGTGGTTGGGTTGTTAGTGGATTTGGGGGGGGGGTCTCGTTGATACGATAAGGGCCCCGTCCTTCCCTCCTCCTCCTCCACCCCTCCACTCCCTCCTTCTGCGATGGATGAGGTGCATGAAGTAGTAGTAGTAGGAGGAGGGTGGGAACCTCCTCCCTCCCATTTCATGGGTTCGCTTGGATTGGTAGAGCGACGTTACGAAAGCGTGATTCATGGGGGCATTTTATCATGGGTTACGGGGTGTCAAAAGGGGAGGGCTGGGTATGATGAAGGGCTTGGGTGTGTCAGGGTTGTGGATGGTAAGAGCTGTTATGGAGAAACTTTAGACCGTTTGGCCCAGCGACCCACGGGTGCCTTGCGTGTGTGTGTCGGCGTGGCGTCCTGAATGGTGGAGGATGAGGAGGAGGAGGAGGAGGAGGAGGGAGCGGTGGTGGTGTTGGGGCGTCCTGAATGTTGGAGGAGGAGGAGGAGGAGGAGGGAGCGGTGGTGGTGTTGGGGCGTCCTGAATGTTGGAGGAGGAGGAGGAGGAGGAGGAGGGAGCGGTGGTGGTGTTGGGGCGTCCTGAATGTTGGAGGAGGAGGAGGAGGAGGAGGGAGCGGTGGTGGTGTTGGGGCGTCCTGAATGTTGGAGGAGGAGGAGGGAGGGAGGTATTGGTGGGGATTGATGGTGTAGGGCGTATGGCCAGCTCACCCATGACCACAGTAAAACTTCCTCGTCCTCTTGAAGTGTCGAGTTGCCTCGGACTTTAGCCTCGTAGATGTAACGTCGTGGACGGACGGCGTTGTCGTATGCGAGGGGGGGAGTTTAACGTCAGCGCTCGCTGCACGGCGTCAGGCGACGTATGCGTCTCAGAACTTGCCACCTCCACACCCCACCCCCCCCTTTTGCGTCAAACGTTTGCGATGACGTCAACGTCGCAAGCGGCTCTGCGCGTCAAAGGGGCTCTTGCGTCAGCGTCGTATGACGATTGTTTTGACGCATGCGGGGGGGGGAAGGGGAGGGTTATGATAACGGGGATGGTGGGTGTCCACTACCAGCGTCAGCAGTTGAGGGAAGTCAGCTTTACCGTCGTCAGCAGTTGAGGGAAGTCAGCTTTACCGTCGTCAGCAGTTGAGGGAAGTCAGCTTCACCGTCGTCAGCAGTTGAGGGAAGTCAGCTTGACCGTCGTCAGCAGTTGAGGGAAGTCAGCTTTACCGTCGTCAGCAGTTGAGGGAAGTCAGCTTTACCGTCGTCAGCAGTTGAGGGAAGTCAGCTTTAACGTCGTCAGCAGTTGAGGGAAGTCAGCTTTACCGTCGTCAGCAGTTGAGGGAAGTCAGCTTTACCGTCGTCAGCAGTTGAGGGAAGTCAGCCCGAGTTGTATGATGGATGTGGGAGGGAGGTGGAGAGGCGAATGGATGAGGAGTGAGTGAGAGGGAGGGAGAGTGAGTGAGAGGGAGGGAGAGTGAGTGAGAGGGAGGGAGAGTGAGTGAGAGGGAGGAAGAGTGAGTGAGAGGGAGGGAGAGTGAGTGAGAGGGAGGGAGAGTGAGTGAGAGGGAGGGAGAGTGAGTGAGAGGGAGGGAGAGTGAGTGAGAGGGAGGGAGAGTGAGAGCGATGAGGAGGGATAACAGAGGACTCGACAATACATAATGAGGTCTTGTGCTGCAGGACAGCAATTGAAAATCCTCACATCCTACTGTCTCGCTTTCCATTATGACAAGCCATTCTCCGTTATCTCATTTATCTCACAAATTTTACGTCTGTGAATTGGTTTATTCCATTACTCTATAGACGTCTATAGGGGGAAAGAAAAAATATATTTTGCCCAAGTTGGTGCTACGAGTGTACATAACCTTCGTCATGATTTCTCACTTTGATTTCTAATCGTTTGAGATTTCCAATGTGAGGGAACTTTTGTGTCTCCACATCTTCCTTGATCATCTGGTTTTTTTTGAGACGTTTAGTTTAGATCTCAGAGTACAAGGACGAGCCTTGTAGCCACTTGCAGAAGCCAGGCTGATCGGACGTATCCCTACCATACACTTTCCTCACTTTGAGGTAAGCTTGGGAGCTAGCCAGCCAATCAGCCTGACGCTCCCCAGTGTCTGGGTTCGATGCCCTCGTTTCATTTACTTGATTGTACGTTAGTGATTTTGTGATATGTTGTTTGAAAGCGCTTTACAATGCTATGTATTATAACGAGGTAATGCTGGTGCCCCGGGTATGATATATGGTTAACGACTAATGGATTCGTTAAACATGATTTTTTTTTTTAAAGGAAACCCATTTTGATGTCCTGTTACTACTTTATCCTTCGAATACTTAACGAATTTATCGTTAATTGTTATTTTTTAAGTCTTCCTAAAACCGAAGTAGACGGTAGATTGGTGAGTATATTCCGTAGATTTTGGTGTATTCGACACGTTGCCTTCTATATAAATTGATTGCTTATTTATAACGTTATACACATTCCATGGTCCTGTGGAGTACCCCATGATACATGTGTATTTCCTCCATCCAGCCTGGCAGTGTCTCATACATCACTCATTTTCCTCATTTTGAGAACATTGCGCTTTCAGTGAGGGAGTGTGTGAGGGTTTGTCTACATTGGAAAGATGAGCTGTTAACATACACTGGTATATCAGTATTAACATACACTGTGGTATATCTGTATTAACATACACTGGTATATCAGTATTAACATACACTGGTATATCAGTATTAACATACACTGGTATATCAGTATTAACATACACTGGTATATCAGTATTAACATACACTGGTATATCAGTGTTAACATACACTGGTATATCAGTATCAACATACTTTGTAGTATATTAATATTAACATACACTGTGGTATATCTGTATTAACATACACTGTGGTATATCAGTATTAACATACACTGGTATATCAGTATCAACATACTTTGTGGTATATTAATAATAACATACACTGTGATATGTATATCTGTATTAACCTGATCTGTGAGAAGTAAGGCTCACAGCTTATAGGGTGACGTTGTGAGCTGTTTAAGTAGAACGGTTGTAGGCCGTGGAGGTAATGGGTTAATGATGGGGTGTTGGACTACTAAGAGGTTTCATTCATTTCATTCTGGCATATTTTGACCAATTTAGAATTTTACCCTCTTTAAATTGGGTTGATGTAAATCTAATGGTATCTTGCAGACGTGTTGTTTTTAGTGTCTACAATTTTGTATTTTTTTTTCTATGGTTGTCGGATGATTTAGTCATTTGTATGGGAAATGAGATGGGAAATAGATGGACGAGGAGGAGGAAGGGGGTTGATTTGTTGACACAATCCGTTCATGTCGACCGTTCGCCAGGAGTGTTCGCTGGTGGCTCTAGCCGCGCGCATGACGGCGTCACATTGCCAGCGAACGGACGCTCTCAGGAAGGGCGCGCACCTACCACCTCCAGGTGCCTTTCTCATTATTATACCGGAAAAATCCAGGTTTATTTGAGCCGGACGCAGGCACTGGGCATGACCGGTGTCTTCTGGGAAGGAAGGCAGTGGTGGTGGTGGATAACGAACATGGATGACAGGCTTCTTCTGTCTTTTATGCCCAAAAAATGGTGGTAAAAGTTAGACCAAGAGGGGCGTGGGTATATATCGTGGTTGGGGGGCTGGCGTCAGAAAGACGGAACCCATTTCTTAGAGGTTATATATATATATATATATATATATATATATATATATATATATATATATATATATATATATATATATCATGTACTAACGTCAGCAAATATGGCAGCGTAACTTTGTCGTGTATATAGTTACTACCGTTGTACAATAACGGTGGTTTGAATTTACTTATTTCTCTCTCTATATATATCCCAGCTTTGTACAATAGTGTACTGCTTTAGTACAATAGTGTACAGCTTTAGTACAATAGTGTACTGCAGTTCTGTGGTAAAATGGCTGGTTCCTTTATCTCCAAACGGTCTGAAAGGTTAATTTCTTTATCACATACCTTAACAGGTCTTATAGTCCCCCCCCAGTATGGCGTATATTATCCGAGTTTCACGCAAGAACTGCTCTTAAGATATGTAGTGTCTCTTGTAGTTGACTGCTGGGGTTAATGACCCGTGTGATAATGGGAGGTCATTAGGCCGGGGTCATATGTGGGCAAACACGTAGGTTAGGAGTAGGATTGAGCACGACGGTACGACCCTTTGAGCACGACGGTACGACCCTTGAGCACGACGGTATGACCCTTTGAGCACGATGGTACGACCCTTGAGCACGACGGTGCAATCCTTGAGCACGACGGTGCGATCCTTGAGCACGACGGTGCGGCCCTCGAGCACGACGGAACGACCCTTGAGCACGACGATATGACTCCTGAGCACGACGGTGTGATCCTTGAGCACGACGGTGCGACCCTTGAGCACGACGGTACGACCCTTGAGCACGACGGTATGACCCTTGAGCACGACGGTGTGACCCTTGAGCACGACGGTACGACCCTTGAGCACGACGGTACGACCCTTGAGCGCGACGGTACGACCCTTGAGCACGACGGTACGACCTCTTGAGCACGACGATATGACCCTTGAGCACGACGGTACGACCCTTCAGCACGACGGTACGACCTCTTGAGCACGACGATGGCCCGAAGCGTTTGACCCGACCCTCAGGGGGTCAGAGCAGTTAGAAAAACAATATACTGTTTTTTCTCCAGTGTATTATTCACGTAGCATTATGAAAGAAAAAAAAAAAAACATACATTAAAGCCATTAACAAAAGATATACCGTAAAACTTCCGGGCAATCTACCGGCTTCTTGTAAAATTGTAAAAAGATCTCTTACGTAAATGTTTCCCACGCTCGCTAAATTGTAAATATTGACTCTGGGGGAGGCGAACCCACCACGCCTCCCCCAGAGAGAGAGAGAGACCCAGCCCGGGGTATGGGGGAATGGATGGCATGGCACAATACAGATGTAAACACAATGATGCATGTTTTACCGCGCATTTATTCCATATGGGAGATTAATTTACGTAGCTGTGTTTAAGGCGTTGATGGGGGGGGGGCAACCACGGTATTGAGATAGATAGATAGATAGATAGATAGATAGATAGAGAGAGAGAGAGAGAGAGAGAGAGAGAGAGAGAGAGAGAGAGAGAGAGAGAGAGAGAGAGAGAGAGAGAGAGAGAGACACACACACACACGTGTGTCTTTGATGATGATTTAGACGCTGATGAGCCCAAGGTGATTTCCCTGCGTACAGAACCACTTAGCGCTAGAACACACACACACACACACACACACACACACACACACACACACACACACACACACACACACACACCAAGCCTCGGAGAGAATTTGGCCAAGAAAAGTTTGCTTTCTGTATGATAACGGGGAACAAGATCCTATATAGAGCAGGTCGGTACGGCCTTTGAGCGCGACGGTACGACCCTTGAGCACGATGGTGCGACTCTTGAGCGCGACGGTACGGCCCTTGAGCACGACGGTACGACTTGAGCACGACGGTACGATCTTTGAGCACGACGGTACGATCTCGGATCACGACGGTGCGACCCTTGAGCGCTCAAAGATCGTATCGTCGTGCTCAGGGGTCGTAGCGTCGTGCTCAGGGGTCGTACCGTCGTGCTCAGGGGGTCGTACCCTCACGCATAGCAATCTTACCATCGTATTTAAGAATCGTACCATCGAGATGAACCGATTCAGATAATGAGAAAGTTGACACAGAAAGCGAGTAGTCAAATGGCCACCAAAACGACTACATCAGTGATTAGAGATTAATAATAATACGTTAGGTGATTATACTCGACAGTGGCTGGGGTCGGGTCGGGTCGGGTCGGGTCGGCTAGGCTAGGGATGAGGCGAGATAGGCTTGTGGAGGAAGCCAGACCCAAGGGCTTCCCTCAATACACCATCCGTGACAGTTATCTGGCAGGTGGGTGAGGGAGGGTGAGTGAGGGAGTGAGTGGTGGACGACGACGTACAGAGGTGAGGGAGGCTTCCCTCCTTCTTTCACGGATTAAACGTGACGGATGAAGGGAAAGGCCCCACTGTGGGCTTCTCCTGGAAGGCCCCACTGTGGGCTTCTCCATGACGTCCTGCTGGATATACACACGTTGGACTTCACCCGTCCGATCTCCTTCAGCGTACGCGTCTGGTCTTGTCTGGTCCTGTCGGTCCGCTCGCTCGGCTTGACGGACGGACGGACGGGCAGGGGAGTCATAGCCTAGCTGGACCGACGCACCCGTCAGTGGATGATGCTTCCACACACACACACACACACACACACCCCGCGAGACCTTCGTTGTCTTTGCAATCGCGTTTCACGCTGGACAGGGTGCATTCACTGCTCCCCCTGTGTGTCTCTCCTGCGGGGGTAATGACCCAGGGGGCCTCACCTCCCTGGCTTTTATACGCGGTGGTGGTGGTGGAGTACGGGGTGTGGGTTAAGCACTACACACACACACACACACATATATATATACGCCCCTCTGACGCTCTCACGCTAGATTACCTCACCAGGTTTACGCCATTTCTTTCTTTCTTTTTCTTTTCTTTCTTCGTCTTCATCGTCTTTGGGGGGGAAGGTTAATGGGAGTGCTTCATGTGAGGGAACATCCTGAATGATCTCATTTGCATAAGCCACGCTCCGAAACCCTTGACCATACCTGGTCGAATCTGGTTGACCCGTGCGTTATATTTGCGTACGGTATACCACAATGAAGTCATTTGGTTACGCCACTACTCCCGGTTGTTTTCCAGTGAGTGTTTGCGTAGGAGGTCGCGTCGTGGTAAGTCTTTGGCTTCGGGATACGCCATGAATCGTGGCGTATTCTGAGGCGGGTCGGTTCACCCAAGACTTTGAGGTTGCGTCATACCATTATTGCGTACAGAGTTCGTGACGAACATGCTGTTTCCACACATTTACATACGTGGTGTAGTGGTCGTTGCGTTGGCGATGGTTGATGTTCACGCCCGGGTTCGAATCCTGAGGCCGGGCAGTTGGCCCACGATGGCCCAAGGTATTCATCCTTACGTGGGGCTGGTCGATAGATGGCGTACCTTCCTTAGGCTAGCGTGTGCGTGCGTGTGTGTGTGTGTGTGTGTGTGTGTGTGTAAGACTTTCTCTTTGTTATACGCAAATTATAATCACAAAACACACACACACACACACACACACACACAACACACACACACGCACACACACACACAAACACACACACACACACACACACACTTCCAAATATCCAGTGTTGGGAAACCATTCGTTCATTACGTGTTTCAATTCTCTACGTGGAATCATATTTCGATAATCCAGAGCCTTTTAATCCCTCCTGTATCTGTACCTGGCCTCACGCCTCAGTTATTGCAAAGCAATCAAATTTATTTATCTTTATCATTGGGGGGGGGCCAATTGCCCTTTATTCTTGTGGCTTTATGGACTGTCAGAGTTCGGTAAATTGATTTATATATATATATATATATATATATATATATATATATATATATATATATATATATATATATATATATATTTGTTTATTTGTTTGTTTGTTTTTTAAAGCGAGAAGGAATGGCGAATGTGGATCGCAAGAACTGGGAATTGGACGAAGGGAATGGTTCCCCGAGCCCAGGGGGTTATATGCCCTTGTTTCCCCTAACAACTACCATTGTTCATACAGTTTCCGTAAGGGATATATATATATATATATATATATATATATATATATATATATATATATATATATATATATATATATATATATATATATATTTATATATATATTATCCCTGGGGATAGGGGAGAAAGAATACTTCCCACGTAGTCCCTGCGTGTCGTAGAAGGCGACTAAAAGGGGAGGGAGCGGGGGGCTGGAAATCCTCCCCTCTCGTTTTTTTTTTTTAATTTTCCAAAAGAAGGAACAGAGAATTGGGCCAGGTGAGGGTATTCCCTCAAGGCCCAGTCCTCTGTTCTTAACGCTACCTCGCTAATGCGGGAAATGGCGAATAGTTTGAAAGAAAGAAAGATATATATATATATATAGATATACCAAATGGCGTCCTAGCTTCGTCTCTTCGATGTATATCAACTGACTGTTATATTTCTCTCTTGTGTCTCCCCTGATGATGTGATTATTATACGAAAGTGCACTTGGGAACTGCTGATGGGCCATGGTTGTGTACAGAGGTTAAATACAGTGTGCAGGAGTGCGGTCGCGCCAGCTTGTTATAGTTCGGGCTGCTTCCCGTGGTGTCCGTGTGGCGACTGGCCACACGAAGATGGAGCGTTGTGGCGTTTTCTTTCCATTTTCTCCTCCAGTCCGCCAGAGGGGCGTGTGTGTGTGTGTGTGTGTGTGTGTGTGTGTGTGTGTGTGTGTGTGTTCTGGCCACGCAGTGTCGGATCACTGCATTATAAAGATATTGACACGGATCTGGGTGTTCATGGTGAGAATAGAGGGAAGAGTGTGGGGACTGTGGTCGTGCTGGTGTGGGACAAGGGTAGGGTCAGCCGTATCGTTACGAATGGAAAATGGGAAGGGTTCGAACCCTTCTTCTTTACCCCCCTTCCCCTCCGTGCGTGCGTCCGTCCCACACTGTATGCGTCAAGGTGGAGGGAGTGGGGGAGGGATTGAGTTCCACTCACCTTGTGGTCTACAAGTGTAGGATCACGGCCTCTTGGCAGGATTCTAAGGATCGAGAAGGACTTTGTAAAAGGCAGTGAAGTGAGGCGTGAAGAAGAAGAAGAAGAAGAGGAGGAGGAGGAGGTGGAGGAAGGAGGAAACAGAAGAAAAAAAAGATATATAGGGAGGTAAGATTCCGTTGATTTCAAGTGCTCGAAAAGTATTTGTTTTTTTTTGAGAGAGAGAGAAAGGTGTTTTAGTCGATGTGTGACCATTGAGAGAGAGAGAGAGAGAGAGAGAGAGAGAGAGAGAGAGAGAGAGAGAGAGAGAGTACTTGGGACGAGATTGTACAGGAGAAATAACGTACGGGTTTGCGATGAACGAGTCGTGTGTGTGTGTGTGTGTATGTCGGTGTGTGTGACAGGGACTGAGGAAGCGTACGTGTGGCAGGGGACAGAAAGGGGACACAGCTTACCTGGGGCAAGGGAGTGAAGCTTGACAGCTAGCCTTTCTCTGAACCCCTTCCCCGATACCCGGGCGGGGGAGGGAGGGAGGGAGGGGGAGGGGGGTAAATAGAGGCGGTAATTTCCCCTCCCTCCCTTCCCTCCCCTCTCCCTCTAGCCGTTGGCTGCGCACCGCCTCCTACCCATCTATCTAGAAATAGATGGAGCGAGGTCCTAGATGGCTGTGAACTCCTGGTAAAACTCATCATGTTGAGTCATGGTTCCAGCGTGGTTCAGTCACCAGCTGGGCATACCGTGCGTGCGTTGCGTTGCGTTGCGTGCGTTGCGTTGCGTTGCGTGCGTTGCGTTGCGTGTGTGGCTATTAGTGCACGGGTTCCCGAGGCCTTGCTAGGTGAGCTGGGAAAGCTAGGATTGCCTAGCGTGGGTGCTGGTGGCCCTTCGTACGGGGGAGGAGAAGTGGCTTTTGACTTAGAACGAATCTAATGGTTTGAGTTAGCAGGTAATTAGTGCATGTAATTACCCCTTGTGTGTGTGTATGTATGCACACACACACACACACACACACACACACACACACACACACACACCTCCTTCAAGACCTCCTTCAAGACCCCCCCCCCCTACGACGCGAACCCCCCCACCCACACTCGAAGACCACCACGGGTAGAGAAACCAACCCTCTCCTCCTCTTCCTCCCCCCCTCCTCCTCTTCTTTCCCCCCCCCCTCCTCCTCCACTTCTTCCCCCCCACTCCTCCACTTCTTCCCCCTCCTCCTCCACTTCTTCCCCCCCTCCTCCTCCACTTCTTCCCCCCCTCCTCCTCCACTTCTTCCCCCTTCCCCATGAGTCAGTTCAACCTATTGATTGGCCCCCCAGGATTTTGTTCACGGGGGGGGGGGGGGGGGGGGGGGTTTCTGCACATACTGTACAAGACCATCGCCTTTAACGGGTCCGGTGTTGACCTGTGTGTGTGTGTGTGTGTGTGTGTGTGTGTGTGTGTGTGTGTGTGTGTGTGTGTGTGGTTGATCCCCAGGCCTTATGTATGTTAAGTATGTTATGTATGTTAAGTACCGTCGTCGACCCAGCTGGTTTTAAAGGGGTTTTTTTTTTGGGGGGGTTAAGTCACATTGTTAACCCTTGAAATGTAGCGGTCTCCCTCTCCTCCTTTCCTTCCCCCTTTCCCCCCTCCCTCTTCCTCCTCCTCCTCTCCCTCCCCCTCTCCTCTCCTCCTCTCCCCCCCTGAGTGCGTGGTTGGAATTCCCCTCTCTCCTCTCCCACTCCCTCCAGCCCCCTCCTTTTTCTTTTTTCCTATCTCCTCCCCCTCCCCTCCTTTCCTTCCCTCCCCCCAGAGTGCGTGTTGGGAGCTTTCCCTCCTGCTTCTCCTTCCCCCCTCCTTCCCTCCCTCCCCCTAGCGCCCCCCAGAGAGAGAGTGTGGTGTGAAGTGCTTTTTTTCCCCCTTCACCCCAGAGAGAGTGTGTGTGTGTAGTGGGAAAAACAACCCCCACCCCTATTCCTCCCCCCCCCCCCGAGTGTGTGATAGGATCTTTCTAGTTCTCTCCCCAGAGAGAGAGAGAGAGAGAGAGAGAGAGAGAGAGAGAGAGAGAGATAACCTTCCTATGAAAGGGTAACGTGATTCTCTCTCTCTCTCTCTCTCTCTCTCTCTCTCTCTCTCTCTCTCTCTCTCTCTCTCCTCTCTCTCTCTCTCTCTCCCTCTCTCTCTTTCTCTCTCTCTGTGGGATAAGAGCGTCCTATCCTAGATCTAATTTTCTTTGCATGACGAACACATTATTATCATCCTCTCTCTCTCTCTCTCTCTCTCTCTCTCTCTCTCTCTCTCTCTCTCTCTCTCTCTCTCTCTCACCCCTTAAAAATCATCTCTTTTTTTTCTTCTTCTAACGTTCTTCATCATCTTCATTGTTGTATTGTGTGTGTGTGTTTGTGTGTGTGTGTGTGTGTCTCTTTCTCTTGTATTTTCCCCCTCTTATATACACCTCTTCACCACATCCTCTGTACCTCGCCTTTCACCCTTCCTAATCTCCCTTCTGTCCTGCTCCCTCCTTTCCTCCCTTCCTCCCTTCGTCCCTGCTGCTTTTTTCTCCCTCCCCCACCCCTTCCTTTTCCATCCTCGTCTACGCCATGCACATCCTTTTCCATGAGAGACGCCTTCATTTTCACTCTTATTTTTCTCTTCTTCTTTTCCTCTTTCCATGTTCCATCCACACATCTGGTGAGGTGAATCAGTCAGAAGCCAGTGCTGGGGTGCTCCAGAGTAAGGGGGTGAGGGAGGTTCTAATATGCTGAGGGGAGGGAGGGAGGAAAGGGGGTGGGTAGTAGTTACAACCCCCAGAGAGAGAGAGAGAGAGAGAGAGAGAGAGAGAGAGAGAGAGAGAGATGGGAGAAAATGGTGTTGTTCAGGGTCGTGCTGCTCAAGTTATGGTTTCGGTGCATTACACACGACAGCTAGAGACTGAGTGTGAACCAATGTGGCCTTGGTTGTCTTTTCCTAGCGCTACCTCGCTCGCGCGCGGGGGTAGTGGCGGCGGGAATGGATGAAGGTAGCATGTATGAATAGGTACATATGTATATATGTATATGTCTCTATATGTATATGTATGTATACGTTGAAATGTTTAGGTGTGTATATGTGCGTGTGTGGGCGTTTATGTATACATGTGTGTATGTGGACGGGTTGGGCCATTCTTTCGTCTGTTTCCTTGCGCTACCTCGCTAACGCTGGAGACAGCGACTAAACATGATAGGGAGGCCTCCTTCAAAATATATATATGACCAACTTGGCTGCCTTAATTTCGTACTGTCATCCACCGTCATCGTTTTCTTTAACTTGTCTCCGTTTTTTCTTTTTCGTTTTTTTTTTCTATCCCCTGACACCATTTTCTTCCGCATTCTTTTCCATCAACATTTGCTTCCCATCTTATTACTCCGTTTTCCTCCAGTATTATATATATATATATATATATATATATATATATATATATATATATATATATATATATATGTATATGGGGATAGGGGAGAAAGAATACTTCCCACGTATTCCCTGCGTGTCGTAGAAGGCGACTAAAAGGGGAGGGAGCGGGAGGCTGGAAATCCTCCCCTCTTTTTTTTTTGTTCTAATTTCCCAAAAGAAGGAACAGAGAAGGGGGCCAGTTGAGGATATTCCCTCAAAGGCCCAGTCCTCTGTTCTTAACGCTACCTCGCTAGTGCGGGAAATGGCGAATAGTATGAAAGAAGATATATATATATATATATATATATATATATATATATATATATATATATATATATATATATATATGTATGTATGTATATTATCGTTATCATTGTAAATATTTTCTCCATGTGTTTTAATTGGAGTTCTAACATTGTTGTTGTCGTCCTGGTGTGGTGTTGTCGTCTTGAGAACGACCCGTGAGCATGGTGGCGTGACTTTTGGTCCTGTCCGTTATGGGTCGTGTCAAAGGCTCACAGGTCATCATTCTCAAGGGTCGTGCCGTCGTGCTCAAGGGTCGTACCGTCGTGTTCAAGGGTCGTACCGTCGTGCTCGAGGGTTCTACCGTCGTGCTCAAGGGTCGTACCGCCGTGCTCAAGGGTCGTTGCACCGTCGTGCTCAAGGGTCGTTGTACTGTCGTGCTCAAGGGTCGTACCGTCGTGCTCAAGGGTCGTTGTACCGTCGTGCTCAAGGGTCGTTGTACCGTCGTGCTCAAGGGTCGTTGTACCGTCGTGCTCAAGGGTCGTGCCGTCGTGCTCAAGGGTCGTTCCGTCGTGCTCAAGGGTCGTACCGTCGTGTTCAAGGGTCGTACCGTCGTGCTCGAGGGTTCTACCGTCGTGCTCAAGGGTCGTACCGCCGTGCTCAAGGGTCGTACCGTCGTGTTCAAGGGTCGTACCGTCGTGCTCAAGGGTCGTGCCGTCGTGCTCAAGGGTCGTTCCGTCGTGCTCAAGGGTCGTGCCGTCGTGCTCAAGGGTCGTACCGTCGTGTTCAAGGGTCGTACCGTCGTGCTCGAGGGTTCTACCGTCGTGCTCAAGGGTCGTACCGCCGTGCTCAAGGGTCGTTGCACCGTCGTGCTCAAGGGTCGTTGTACCGTCGTGCTCAAGGGTCGTTGTGCCATCGTGCTCAAGAGTCGCACCGTCGTGCTCAAGGGTCGTTGTACCGTCGTGCTCAAGGGTCGTTGTACCGTCGTGCTCAAGGGTCGTTGCACCGTCGTGCTCAAGGGTCGTACCGTCGTGCTCAAGGGTCGTACCGTGGAATCAGGATCTTGCTGTCGTGCTGAGCGAGTCGTCTCGTTGCGCTTGCATAAAGGTCGTACCATCATCGTGCTGGAAATAAAAAAAAAAAAAAGGTCGTCGTGTCGTGGTGAAGGGGGAGAGTTCACACCCCTGCCCCCCCCTCCCCCCCCCTCTGATCTTACACTACACCCCCCCCCTCCTCCGCCCCCCCCCCCCCCCCCTTGTCTTCACCCTGAACACACCCCTTCACCTGCCGGGGTGCGTGTGTGTGTGTGTGTGTGTACATGTGAGTAAATACATGGCACACACACACACACACACACACACACACACACACACACACACACAGTAATCACCCCCCCCCCCCGGGGGGGGCCATTGTGTTGGTAGTGGTTGGCGTTATTGAACAAGGAGGGGGGGTAGGAGAAGGGGGGGGAGGGAAGGGGGGAAGGGGGAAGGGAAGGGAAATGGTCGAGAACTACCCATTACTGGTGGAGGGACTGAGAGCTAGGTAGAGATGGGGTGAGGGGAGTGGGGTGAGAGTGGGAGGGGAGAGGGAGGGAGGTTACGGGTTTCTAGATAATGGGGGGGGGGGTAGCTTGGGGTGGGGGATCTAGATAATGGGGGGAGCTTGGGGTGGGGGATCTAGAGAATGGTTCTAGTAATCTAGGAGAGACTTGGCTAGAGATGATGGCTACAGGAAGGTGTGTATTGTGGGCTACAAGAGGAAGCCATGCCACTGTATCGTGTGAATGAAAGGGGTCGTACCGTCGTGATCGAGGGGTCGTACCGTCGTGATCGAGGGGTCGTACCGTCGTGATCGAGGGGGAGGGGATCGTACCGTCGTGATCGAGGGAGGGGGTCGTACCGTCGTGATCGAGGGGTCGTACCGTCGTGATCGAGGGAGGGGGGTCGTACCGTCGTGATCGAGGGGGAGGGGATCGTACCGTCGTGATCGAGGGGGAGGGGGTCGTACCGTCGTGATCGAGGGGGAGGGGATCGTACCGTCGTGATCGAGGGGGAGGGGTCGTACCGTCGTGATCAAGAGGGGTCGTACCGTCGTGGTCAAGAGGGGTCGTACCGTCGTGATCGAGGGAGGGGGATCGTACCGTTGTGATCGAGGGAGGGGGGATCGTACCGTCGTGATCGAGGGGGAGGGGGTCGTACCGTCGTGATCGAGGGGGAGGGGGTCGTACCGTCGTGATCGTGGGGTCGTACCGTCGTGATCGAGGGAGGGGGATCGTACCGTTGTGATCGAGGGAGGGGGGATCGTACCGTCGTGATCGAGGGAGGGGATCGTACCGTCGTGATCGAGGGGGAGGGGATCGTACCGTCGTGATCGAGGGAGGGGATCGTACCGTCGTGATCGAGGGAGGGGATCGTACCGTCGTGATCGAGGGAGGGGATCGTACCGTCGTGAGGGAGGGGGATCGTACCGTCGTGATCGAGGGAGGAGATCGTACCGTCGTGATCGAGGGAGGGGATCGTACCGTCGTGATCGAGGGATCGTACCGTCGTGATCAAGAGGGGTCGTACCGTCGTGATCGAGGGGGGTCGTACCGTCGTGATCGAGAGTCGTACCGTCGTGATTAAGAGGGGTCGTACCGTCATGATCGAAGGTGGGGGGAAGATCGTACCATCGTGCTCGAGGGGGATCGCATAGCTGCTGTAATACAGGAGGAGGGGAGGAGGTTGTTCGAGGAGAGAGAGAGAGAGAGAGAGAGAGAGAGAGAGTCGCCGTTTCCCCACAGCGCCGGCCGTAAATCCATTACCCGCTGGGTTGGGGGGGGGGGGGTTGGAACGAGGAGTGATGTTCTCCTCCATGATGGTTAAGTTCGTGGTGGTGTGGCATCTTCATTTCGACGCGAAGTTCGTGAGGTCCAGGGTTCGAAAGTGCAGGCTCGGAAATACACCCCAGTGTGTACTTATGTGTCGACTATATATATATATATATATATATATATATATATATATATATATATATATATATATATATATATATATTTCTCTTGTGTCTCCCCTGATAATGTGATTATTACACGAAAGTGCACTTGGGTACTTTTCGTGTTTCTTTTTCGCCTTGGACTCATAGGAATATATATATATATATATATATATATATATATATATATATATATATATATATATATATATATATATATATATATAGATAGATAGATAGATAGATAGATAGATAGAAAGATATAGATGTGTGTGTGTGTGTGTGTGTGTGTGTAGTGTGGACGAGTGTGTACTTAACAGACAATTCTTGTGCTTAACAGACGGACATTTGTGATATGTACTCGACGCAAGACATTACAATGTGCTTCACACGCCAAGGGGCCGTGGCGTGCGCTCCTTTGTGGCCAGTAAGTGTACACACACACACACACACACACACACATACGTACACATGACGTTGTGTTTGTACACCATTAAGTCAATGGTGTTTAAACCGTGCGTCACTCTGTGTACATACATGTACAGACTGACAAGTACATATCGCATGTACAGAGGCTCAGTGTTGGAGTACAGCAGTGCAGTAAGCAGTGTGTGTGTGTGTGTGTGTGTGTGTGTGTGTGTGTGTGTGTGTGTGTGTGTGTGTGTCTGTGTGTGTACACTTTAAAGAAGGGGCAGAACGGTACGATCCTTCAAAAGGTCGGTACGGCCCTTGAGCACGACGGTATGACCCTTGAACACGACAATACGACCCTTGAGCACGACGGTACGACCCTTGAGCACGACGGTACGGCTTTGAGCACTACGGTACGACCCTGGAACACGATGGTACGGCCTTTGAGCACGACGGTACGACCCTTGAGCACGACGGTACGACCCTTGAGCACGACGGTACGACCCTTGAGCACGACGGTACGACCTTGGAACACGACGGTACGACCT
>NC_092278.1:19499856-19524856 GCF_036320965.1 Panulirus ornatus
AGGGATACTTCTATACACTTCTATACTTAAAATAATCATGGAAAATATATAATAATGCTCCTGGTTACTGATACATCCCCAGGATATATGACGAAAAGGAGCATAAAATATTTTGAAATTCACTTCATTTAAAAGCTCAATTGAATGCCATAAAGATGAGTAAACATTATTTTAAATCCAGATTTGTATTCAGTATGAAAAATACTAATTATAATGAGGTTTTGAAGGAAATCCATTTTTCTGAGAAAGTTTTTGGCTCTAAAAACTTTTTCTTCCAAAATTGAAATATAAAATATTCAAACACTTCTATACTTGAAATAATCATGGAAAATATATCATAATGCTCTCGGTTACTGATACATCCCAAGGAATGATGAAAAGGAGCATAAATTATTTTGAAATTCAGTTCATTTAAGAGCTCAATTGAATGTCATAAAGATGACTAAACGCTATTTTAAAACCAGATTTGCATTCAGTATGAAAAATACTAATTATAATGAGGTTTTGAAGGAAATCCATTTTTCTGAGAAAAATGCCAAAAAATCAAGGTAATAGTTCAGGGTATTTTTTAGCTCCAAAAACTTTTTCTTTCAAAATTGAAAGATAAGATATTGAAACACTTCTATACATGAAATAATCATGGAAAATATATAATAATGCTCTTGGTTACTGATACATCCCCAGGAAATATGACGAAAAGGAGCATAAAATATTTTGAAATTCACTTCAATTAAGAGCTCAATTGAATGCCATAAAGATGACTAAACATCATTTTAAATCCAGATTTGTATTCAGTATGAAAAATACTAATTATAATGAGGTTTTGAAGGAAATCCATTTTCTGAGAAAAATGCCAAAAATTCAAGGTAACACTTCAGGGTATTTTTTGGCTCCAAAAACTTTTTCTTCTAAAATTGAAATATAAAATATTCAAACACTTCTATACTTGAAATAATCATGGAAAATATATCATAATGCTCCCGGTTACTTACACATTCCCAGGAAATATGACGAAAAGGAGCATAAAATATTTTGAAATTTACTTCATTTAAGAGCTCAATTGAATGTCATAAAGATGACTAAACGTTATTTCAAAACCAGATTTGCATTCAGTATGAAAAATACTAATTATAATGAGGTTTTGAAGGAAATCCATTTTTCTGAGAAAAATGCCAAAAAATCAAGGTAATAGTTCAGGGTATTTTTTAGCTCCAAAAACTTTTTCTTTCAAAATTGAAAGATAAGATATTGAAACACTTCTATACTTGAAATAATCATGGAAAATATATCATAATGCTCCCGGTTACTTACACATTCCCAGGAAATATGACGAAAAGGAGCATAAAATATTTTGAAATTTACTTCATTTAAGAGCTCAATTGAATGTCATAAAGATGACTAAACGTTATTTCAAAACCAGATTTGTATTCAGTATGAAAAATACTAATTATAATGAGGTTTTGAAGGAAATCCATTTTTCTGAGAAAGTTTTTGGCTCTAAAAACTTTTTCTTCCAAAATTGAAATATAAAATATTCAAACACTTCTATACTTGAAATAATCATGGAAAATATATCATAATGCTCTCGGTTACTGATACATCCCAAGGAATGATGAAAAGGAGCATAAATTATTTTGAAATTCAGTTCATTTAAGAGCTCAATTGAATGTCATAAAGATGACTAAACGCTATTTTAAAACCAGATTTGCATTCAGTATGAAAAATACTAATTATAATGAGGTTTTGAAGGAAATCCATTTTTCTGAGAAAAATGCCAAAAAATCAAGGTAATAGTTCAGGGTATTTTTTAGCTCCAAAAACTTTTTCTTTCAAAATTGAAAGATAAGATATTGAAACACTTCTATACATGAAATAATCATGGAAAATATATAATAATGCTCTTGGTTACTGATACATCCCCAGGAAATATGACGAAAAGGAGCATAAAATATTTTGAAATTCACTTCAATTAAGAGCTCAATTGAATGCCATAAAGATGACTAAACATCATTTTAAATCCAGATTTGTATTCAGTATGAAAAATACTAATTATAATGAGGTTTTGAAGGAAATCCATTTTCTGAGAAAAATGCCAAAAATTCAAGGTAACACTTCAGGGTATTTTTTGGCTCCAAAAACTTTTTCTTCTAAAATTGAAATATAAAATATTCAAACACTTCTATACTTGAAATAATCATGGAAAATATATCATAATGCTCCCGGTTACTTACACATTCCCAGGAAATATGACGAAAAGGAGCATAAAATATTTTGAAATTTACTTCATTTAAGAGCTCAATTGAATGTCATAAAGATGACTAAACGTTATTTCAAAACCAGATTTGCATTCAGTATGAAAAATACTAATTATAATGAGGTTTTGAAGGAAATCCATTTTTCTGAGAAAAATGCCAAAAAATCAAGGTAATAGTTCAGGGTATTTTTTAGCTCCAAAAACTTTTTCTTTCAAAATTGAAAGATAAGATATTGAAACACTTCTATACATGAAATAATCATGGAAAATATATAATAATGCTCTTGGTTACTGATACATCCCCAGGAAATATGACGAAAAGGAGCATAAAATATTTTGAAATTCACTTCAATTAAGAGCTCAATTGAATGCCATAAAGATGACTAAACATCATTTTAAATCCAGATTTGTATTCAGTATGAAAAATACTAATTATAATGAGGTTTTGAAGGAAATCCATTTTCTGAGAAAAATGCCAAAAATTCAAGGTAATAGTTCAGGGTATTTTTTGGCTCCAAAAACTTTTTCTTTCAAAATTGAAATATAAAATATTCAAACACTTCTATACTTGAAATAATCATGGAAAATATATCATAATGCTCCTGGTTACTGATACATCCCAGGAAATATGACGAAAAGGAGCATAAATTATTTTGAAATTCAGTTCATTTAAGAGCTCAATTGAATGTCATAAAGATGACTAAACGCTATTTTAAAACCAGATTTGCATTCAGTATGAAAAATACTAATTATAATGAGGTTTTGAAGGAAATCCATTTTTCTGAGAAAAATGCCAAAAAATCAAGGTAATAGTTCAGGGTATTTTTTAGCTCCAAAAACTTTTTCTTTCAAAATTGAAAGATAAGATATTGAAACACTTCTATACATGAAATAATCATGGAAAATATATAATAATGCTCTTGGTTACTGATACATCCCCAGGAAATATGACGAAAAGGAGCATAAAATATTTTGAAATTCACTTCAATTAAGAGCTCAATTGAATGCCATAAAGATGACTAAACATCATTTTAAATCCAGATTTGTATTCAGTATGAAAAATACTAATTATAATGAGGTTTTGAAGGAAATCCATTTTCTGAGAAAAATGCCAAAAATTCAAGGTAACACTTCAGGGTATTTTTTGGCTCCAAAAACTTTTTCTTCTAAAATTGAAATATAAAATATTCAAACACTTCTATACTTGAAATAATCATGGAAAATATATCATAATGCTCCCGGTTACTTACACATTCCCAGGAAATATGACGAAAAGGAGCATAAAATATTTTGAAATTTACTTCATTTAAGAGCTCAATTGAATGTCATAAAGATGACTAAACGTTATTTCAAAACCAGATTTGCATTCAGTATGAAAAATACTAATTATAATGAGGTTTTGAAGGAAATCCATTTTTCTGAGAAAAATGCCAAAAAATCAAGGTAATAGTTCAGGGTATTTTTTAGCTCCAAAAACTTTTTCTTTCAAAATTGAAAGATAAGATATTGAAACACTTCTATACATGAAATAATCATGGAAAATATATAATAATGCTCTTGGTTACTGATACATCCTCAGGAAATATGACGAAAAGGAGCATAAAATATTTTGAAATTCACTTCAATTAAGAGCTCAATTGAATGCCATAAAGATGACTAAACATCATTTTAAATCCAGATTTGTATTCAGTATGAAAAATACTAATTATAATGAGGTTTTGAAGGAAATCCATTTTCTGAGAAAAATGCCAAAAATTCAAGGTAACACTTCAGGGTATTTTTTGGCTCCAAAAACTTTTTCTTCTAAAATTGAAATATAAAATATTCAAACACTTCTATACTTGAAATAATCATGGAAAATATATCATAATGCTCCCGGTTACTTACACATTCCCAGGAAATATGACGAAAAGGAGCATAAAATATTTTGAAATTTACTTCATTTAAGAGCTCAATTGAATGTCATAAAGATGACTAAACGTTATTTCAAAACCAGATTTGTATTCAGTATGAAAAATACTAATTATAATGAGGTTTTGAAGGAAATCCATTTTTCTGAGAAAGTTTTTGGCTCTAAAAACTTTTTCTTCCAAAATTGAAATATAAAATATTCAAACACTTCTATACTTGAAATAATCATGGAAAATATATCATAATGCTCTCGGTTACTGATACATCCCAAGGAATGATGAAAAGGAGCATAAATTATTTTGAAATTCAGTTCATTTAAGAGCTCAATTGAATGTCATAAAGATGACTAAACGCTATTTTAAAACCAGATTTGCATTCAGTATGAAAAATACTAATTATAATGAGGTTTTGAAGGAAATCCATTTTTCTGAGAAAAATGCCAAAAAATCAAGGTAATAGTTCAGGGTATTTTTTAGCTCCAAAAACTTTTTCTTTCAAAATTGAAAGATAAGATATTGAAACACTTCTATACATGAAATAATCATGGAAAATATATAATAATGCTCTTGGTTACTGATACATCCCCAGGAAATATGACGAAAAGGAGCATAAAATATTTTGAAATTCACTTCAATTAAGAGCTCAATTGAATGCCATAAAGATGACTAAACATCATTTTAAATCCAGATTTGTATTCAGTATGAAAAATACTAATTATAATGAGGTTTTGAAGGAAATCCATTTTCTGAGAAAAATGCCAAAAATTCAAGGTAACACTTCAGGGTATTTTTTGGCTCCAAAAACTTTTTCTTCTAAAATTGAAATATAAAATATTCAAACACTTCTATACTTGAAATAATCATGGAAAATATATCATAATGCTCCCGGTTACTTACACATTCCCAGGAAATATGACGAAAAGGAGCATAAAATATTTTGAAATTTACTTCATTTAAGAGCTCAATTGAATGTCATAAAGATGACTAAACGTTATTTCAAAACCAGATTTGTATTCAGTATGAAAAATACTAATTATAATGAGGTTTTGAAGGAAATCCATTTTTCTGAGAAAAATGCCAAAAATTCAAGGTAATAGTTCAGGGTATTTTTTAGCTCCAAAAACTTTTTCTTTCAAAATTGAAAGATAAGATATTGAAACACTTCTATACTTGAAATAATCATGGAAAATATATCATAATGCTCTCGGTTACTGATACATCCCAGGAAATATGACGAAAAGGAGCATAAATTATTTTGAAATTCACTTCATTTAAGAGCTCAATTGAATGTCATAAAGATGACTAAACGTTATTTAAAACCAGATTTGCATTCAGTATGAAAAATACTAATTATAATGAGGTTTTGAAGGAAATCCATTTTTCTGAGAAAAATGCCAAAAAATCAAGGTAATAGTTCAGGGTATTTTTTAGCTCCAAAAACTTTTTCTTTCAAAATTGAAAGATAAGATATTGAAACACTTCTATACATGAAATAATCATGGAAAATATATAATAATGCTCTTGGTTACTGATACATCCCAGGAAATATGACGAAAAGGAGCATAAAATATTTTGAAATTCACTTCAATTAAGAGCTCAATTGAATGCCATAAAGATGACTAAACATCATTTTAAATCCAGATTTGTATTCAGTATGAAAAATACTAATTATAATGAGGTTTTGAAGGAAATCCATTTTCTGAGAAAAATGCCAAAAATTCAAGGTAACACTTCAGGGTATTTTTTGGCTCCAAAAACTTTTTCTTCTAAAATTGAAATATAAAATATTCAAACACTTCTATACTTGAAATAATCATGGAAAATATATCATAATGCTCCGGTTACTTACACATTCCCAGGAAATATGACGAAAAGGAGCATAAAATATTTTGAAATTTACTTCATTTAAGAGCTCAATTGAATGTCATAAAGATGACTAAACGTTATTTCAAAACCAGATTTGTATTCAGTATGAAAAATACTAATTATAATGAGGTTTTGAAGGAAATCCATTTTTCTGAGAAAAATGCCAAAAATTCAAGGTAATAGTTCAGGGTATTTTTAGCTCCAAAAACTTTTTCTTTCAAAATTGAAAGATAAGATATTCAAACACTTCTATACTTGAAATAATCATGGAAAATATATCATAATGCTCTCGGTTACTGATACATCCCAGGAAATATGACGAAAAGGAGCATAAAATATTTTGAAATTTACTTCATTTAAGAGCTCAATTGAATGTCATAAAGATGACTAAACGCTATTTTAAAACCAGATTTGCATTCAGTATGAAAAATACTAATTATAATGAGGTTTTGAAGGAAATCCATTTTTCTGAGAAAAATGCCAAAAAATCAAGGTAATAGTTCAGGGTATTTTTTAGCTCCAAAAACTTTTTCTTTCAAAATTGAAAGATAAGATATTGAAACACTTCTATACATGAAATAATCATGGAAAATATATAATAATGCTCTTGGTTACTGATACATCCCCAGGAAATATGACGAAAAGGAGCATAAAATATTTTGAAATTCACTTCAATTAAGAGCTCAATTGAATGCCATAAAGATGACTAAACATCATTTTAAATCCAGATTTGTATTCAGTATGAAAAATACTAATTATAATGAGGTTTTGAAGGAAATCCATTTTCTGAGAAAAATGCCAAAAATTCAAGGTAACACTTCAGGGTATTTTTTGGCTCCAAAAACTTTTTCTTCTAAAATTGAAATATAAAATATTCAAACACTTCTATACTTGAAATAATCATGGAAAATATATCATAATGCTCCCGGTTACTTACACATTCCCAGGAAATATGACGAAAAGGAGCATAAAATATTTTGAAATTTACTTCATTTAAGAGCTCAATTGAATGTCATAAAGATGACTAAACGTTATTTCAAAACCAGATTTGCATTCAGTATGAAAAATACTAATTATAATGAGGTTTTGAAGGAAATCCATTTTTCTGAGAAAAATGCCAAAAAATCAAGGTAATAGTTCAGGGTATTTTTTAGCTCCAAAAACTTTTTCTTTCAAAATTGAAAGATAAGATATTGAAACACTTCTATACATGAAATAATCATGGAAAATATATAATAATGCTCTTGGTTACTGATACATCCTCAGGAAATATGACGAAAAGGAGCATAAAATATTTTGAAATTCACTTCAATTAAGAGCTCAATTGAATGCCATAAAGATGACTAAACATCATTTTAAATCCAGATTTGTATTCAGTATGAAAAATACTAATTATAATGAGGTTTTGAAGGAAATCCATTTTCTGAGAAAAATGCCAAAAATTCAAGGTAACACTTCAGGGTATTTTTTGGCTCCAAAAACTTTTTCTTCTAAAATTGAAATATAAAATATTGAAACACTTCTATACATGAAATAATCATGGAAAATATATAATAATGCTCTTGGTTACTGATACATCCCCAGGAAATATGACGAAAAGGAGCATAAAATATTTTGAAATTCACTTCAATTAAGAGCTCAATTGAATGCCATAAAGATGACTAAACATCATTTTAAATCCAGATTTGTATTCAGTATGAAAAATACTAATTATAATGAGGTTTTGAAGGAAATCCATTTTCTGAGAAAAATGCCAAAAATTCAAGGTAATAGTTCAGGGTATTTTTTGGCTCCAAAAACTTTTTCTTCTAAAATTGAAATATAAAATATTCAAACACTTCTATACTTGAAATAATCATGGAAAATATATCATAATGCTCCCGGTTACTTACACATTCCCAGGAAATATGACGAAAAGGAGCATAAAATATTTTGAAATTTACTTCATTTAAGAGCTCAATTGAATGTCATAAAGATGACTAAACGTTATTTCAAAACCAGATTTGCATTCAGTATGAAAAATACTAATTATAATGAGGTTTTGAAGGAAATCCATTTTTCTGAGAAAAATGCCAAAAAATCAAGGTAATAGTTCAGGGTATTTTTTAGCTCCAAAAACTTTTTCTTTCAAAATTGAAAGATAAGATATTGAAACACTTCTATACATGAAATAATCATGGAAAATATATAATAATGCTCTTGGTTACTGATACATCCCCAGGAAATATGACGAAAAGGAGCATAAAATATTTTGAAATTCACTTCAATTAAGAGCTCAATTGAATGCCATAAAGATGACTAAACATCATTTTAAATCCAGATTTGTATTCAGTATGAAAAATACTAATTATAATGAGGTTTTGAAGGAAATCCATTTTCTGAGAAAAATGCCAAAAATTCAAGGTAACACTTCAGGGTATTTTTTGGCTCCAAAAACTTTTTCTTCTAAAATTGAAATATAAAATATTCAAACACTTCTATACTTGAAATAATCATGGAAAATATATCATAATGCTCTCGGTTACTGATACATCCCAAGGAATGATGAAAAGGAGCATAAATTATTTTGAAATTCAGTTCATTTAAGAGCTCAATTGAATGTCATAAAGATGACTAAACGCTATTTTAAAACCAGATTTGCATTCAGTATGAAAAATACTAATTATAATGAGGTTTTGAAGGAAATCCATTTTTCTGAGAAAAATGCCAAAAAATCAAGGTAATAGTTCAGGGTATTTTTTAGCTCCAAAAACTTTTTCTTTCAAAATTGAAAGATAAGATATTGAAACACTTCTATACATGAAATAATCATGGAAAATATATAATAATGCTCTTGGTTACTGATACATCCCCAGGAAATATGACGAAAAGGAGCATAAAATATTTTGAAATTCACTTCAATTAAGAGCTCAATTGAATGCCATAAAGATGACTAAACATCATTTTAAATCCAGATTTGTATTCAGTATGAAAAATACTAATTATAATGAGGTTTTGAAGGAAATCCATTTTCTGAGAAAAATGCCAAAAATTCAAGGTAACACTTCAGGGTATTTTTTGGCTCCAAAAACTTTTTCTTCTAAAATTGAAATATAAAATATTCAAACACTTCTATACTTGAAATAATCATGGAAAATATATCATAATGCTCCCGGTTACTTACACATTCCCAGGAAATATGACGAAAAGGAGCATAAAATATTTTGAAATTTACTTCATTTAAGAGCTCAATTGAATGTCATAAAGATGACTAAACGTTATTTCAAAACCAGATTTGTATTCAGTATGAAAAATACTAATTATAATGAGGTTTTGAAGGAAATCCATTTTTCTGAGAAAGTTTTTGGCTCTAAAAACTTTTTCTTCCAAAATTGAAATATAAAATATTCAAACACTTCTATACTTGAAATAATCATGGAAAATATATCATAATGCTCTCGGTTACTGATACATCCCAAGGAATGATGAAAAGGAGCATAAATTATTTTGAAATTCAGTTCATTTAAGAGCTCAATTGAATGTCATAAAGATGACTAAACGCTATTTTAAAACCAGATTTGCATTCAGTATGAAAAATACTAATTATAATGAGGTTTTGAAGGAAATCCATTTTTCTGAGAAAAATGCCAAAAAATCAAGGTAATAGTTCAGGGTATTTTTTAGCTCCAAAAACTTTTTCTTTCAAAATTGAAAGATAAGATATTGAAACACTTCTATACATGAAATAATCATGGAAAATATATAATAATGCTCTTGGTTACTGATACATCCCAGGAAATATGACGAAAAGGAGCATAAAATATTTTGAAATTCACTTCAATTAAGAGCTCAATTGAATGCCATAAAGATGACTAAACATCATTTTAAATCCAGATTTGTATTCAGTATGAAAAATACTAATTATAATGAGGTTTTGAAGGAAATCCATTTTCTGAGAAAAATGCCAAAAATTCAAGGTAACACTTCAGGGTATTTTTTGGCTCCAAAAACTTTTTCTTCTAAAATTGAAATATAAAATATTCAAACACTTCTATACTTGAAATAATCATGGAAAATATATCATAATGCTCCCGGTTACTTACACATTCCCAGGAAATATGACGAAAAGGAGCATAAAATATTTTGAAATTTACTTCATTTAAGAGCTCAATTGAATGTCATAAAGATGACTAAACGTTATTTCAAAACCAGATTTGTATTCAGTATGAAAAATACTAATTATAATGAGGTTTTGAAGGAAATCCATTTTTCTGAGAAAAATGCCAAAAAATCAAGGTAATAGTTCAGGGTATTTTTTAGCTCCAAAAACTTTTTCTTTCAAAATTGAAAGATAAGATATTGAAACACTTCTATACATGAAATAATCATGGAAAATATATAATAATGCTCTTGGTTACTGATACATCCCCAGGAAATATGACGAAAAGGAGCATAAAATATTTTGAAATTCACTTCAATTAAGAGCTCAATTGAATGCCATAAAGATGACTAAACATCATTTTAAATCCAGATTTGTATTCAGTATGAAAAATACTAATTATAATGAGGTTTTGAAGGAAATCCATTTTCTGAGAAAAATGCCAAAAATTCAAGGTAATAGTTCAGGGTATTTTTTGGCTCCAAAAACTTTTTCTTCTAAAATTGAAATATAAAATATTCAAACACTTCTATACTTGAAATAATCATGGAAAATATATCATAATGCTCCCGGTTACTTACACATTCCCAGGAAATATGACGAAAAGGAGCATAAAATATTTTGAAATTTACTTCATTTAAGAGCTCAATTGAATGTCATAAAGATGACTAAACGTTATTTCAAATCCAGATTTGTATTCAGTATGAAAAATACTAATTATAATGAGGTTTTGAAGGAAATCCATTTTCTGAGAAAAATGCCAAAAATTCAAGGTAACACTTCAGGGTATTTTTTGGCTCCAAAAACTTTTTCTTCTAAAATTGAAATATAAAATATTCAAACACTTCTATACTTGAAATAATCATGGAAAATATATCATAATGCTCCCGGTTACTTACACATTCCCAGGAAATATGACGAAAAGGAGCATAAAATATTTTGAAATTTACTTCATTTAAGAGCTCAATTGAATGTCATAAAGATGACTAAACGTTATTTCAAAACCAGATTTGCATTCAGTATGAAAAATACTAATTATAATGAGGTTTTGAAGGAAATCCATTTTTCTGAGAAAAATGCCAAAAAATCAAGGTAATAGTTCAGGGTATTTTTTAGCTCCAAAAACTTTTTCTTTCAAAATTGAAAGATAAGATATTGAAACACTTCTATACATGAAATAATCATGGAAAATATATAATAATGCTCTTGGTTACTGATACATCCTCAGGAAATATGACGAAAAGGAGCATAAAATATTTTGAAATTCACTTCAATTAAGAGCTCAATTGAATGCCATAAAGATGACTAAACATCATTTTAAATCCAGATTTGTATTCAGTATGAAAAATACTAATTATAATGAGGTTTTGAAGGAAATCCATTTTCTGAGAAAAATGCCAAAAATTCAAGGTAACACTTCAGGGTATTTTTTGGCTCCAAAAACTTTTTCTTCTAAAATTGAAATATAAAATATTCAAACACTTCTATACTTGAAATAATCATGGAAAATATATCATAATGCTCCCGGTTACTTACACATTCCCAGGAAATATGACGAAAAGGAGCATAAAATATTTTGAAATTTACTTCATTTAAGAGCTCAATTGAATGTCATAAAGATGACTAAACGTTATTTCAAAACCAGATTTGTATTCAGTATGAAAAATACTAATTATAATGAGGTTTTGAAGGAAATCCATTTTTCTGAGAAAGTTTTTGGCTCTAAAAACTTTTTCTTCCAAAATTGAAATATAAAATATTCAAACACTTCTATACTTGAAATAATCATGGAAAATATATCATAATGCTCTCGGTTACTGATACATCCCAAGGAATGATGAAAAGGAGCATAAATTATTTTGAAATTCAGTTCATTTAAGAGCTCAATTGAATGTCATAAAGATGACTAAACGCTATTTTAAAACCAGATTTGCATTCAGTATGAAAAATACTAATTATAATGAGGTTTTGAAGGAAATCCATTTTTCTGAGAAAAATGCCAAAAAATCAAGGTAATAGTTCAGGGTATTTTTTAGCTCCAAAAACTTTTTCTTTCAAAATTGAAAGATAAGATATTGAAACACTTCTATACATGAAATAATCATGGAAAATATATAATAATGCTCTTGGTTACTGATACATCCCCAGGAAATATGACGAAAAGGAGCATAAAATATTTTGAAATTCACTTCAATTAAGAGCTCAATTGAATGCCATAAAGATGACTAAACATCATTTTAAATCCAGATTTGTATTCAGTATGAAAAATACTAATTATAATGAGGTTTTGAAGGAAATCCATTTTCTGAGAAAAATGCCAAAAATTCAAGGTAACACTTCAGGGTATTTTTTGGCTCCAAAAACTTTTTCTTCTAAAATTGAAATATAAAATATTCAAACACTTCTATACTTGAAATAATCATGGAAAATATATCATAATGCTCCCGGTTACTTACACATTCCCAGGAAATATGACGAAAAGGAGCATAAAATATTTTGAAATTTACTTCATTTAAGAGCTCAATTGAATGTCATAAAGATGACTAAACGTTATTTCAAAACCAGATTTGCATTCAGTATGAAAAATACTAATTATAATGAGGTTTTGAAGGAAATCCATTTTTCTGAGAAAAATGCCAAAAAATCAAGGTAATAGTTCAGGGTATTTTTTAGCTCCAAAAACTTTTTCTTTCAAAATTGAAAGATAAGATATTGAAACACTTCTATACATGAAATAATCATGGAAAATATATCATAATGCTCTCGGTTACTTATACATCCCAAGGAATGATGAAAAGGAGCATAAATTATTTTGAAATTCAGTTCATTTAAGAGCTCAATTGAATGTCATAAAGATGACTAAACGCTATTTTAAAACCAGATTTGCATTCAGTATGAAAAATACTAATTATAATGAGGTTTTGAAGGAAATCCATTTTTCTGAGAAAAATGCCAAAAAATCAAGGTAATAGTTCAGGGTATTTTTTAGCTCCAAAAACTTCTTCTTTCAAAATTGAAAGATAAGATATTGAAACACTTCTATACATGAAATAATCATGGAAAATATATAATAATGCTCTTGGTTACTGATACATCCTCAGGAAATATGACGAAAAGGAGCATAAAATATTTTGAAATTCACTTCAATTAAGAGCTCAATTGAATGCCATAAAGATGACTAAACATCATTTTAAATCCAGATTTGTATTCAGTATGAAAAATACTAATTATAATGAGGTTTTGAAGGAAATCCATTTTCTGAGAAAAATGCCAAAAATTCAAGGTAACACTTCAGGGTATTTTTTGGCTCCAAAAACTTTTTCTTCTAAAATTGAAATATAAAATATTCAAACACTTCTATACTTGAAATAATCATGGAAAATATATCATAATGCTCCCGGTTACTTACACATTCCCAGGAAATATGACGAAAAGGAGCATAAAATATTTTGAAATTTACTTCATTTAAGAGCTCAATTGAATGTCATAAAGATGACTAAACGTTATTTCAAAACCAGATTTGCATTCAGTATGAAAAATACTAATTATAATGAGGTTTTGAAGGAAATCCATTTTTCTGAGAAAAATGCCAAAAAATCAAGGTAATAGTTCAGGGTATTTTTTAGCTCCAAAAACTTTTTCTTTCAAAATTGAAAGATAAGATATTGAAACACTTCTATACATGAAATAATCATGGAAAATATATAATAATGCTCTTGGTTACTGATACATCCTCAGGAAATATGACGAAAAGGAGCATAAAATATTTTGAAATTCACTTCAATTAAGAGCTCAATTGAATGCCATAAAGATGACTAAACATCATTTTAAATCCAGATTTGTATTCAGTATGAAAAATACTAATTATAATGAGGTTTTGAAGGAAATCCATTTTCTGAGAAAAATGCCAAAAATTCAAGGTAACACTTCAGGGTATTTTTTGGCTCCAAAAACTTTTTCTTCTAAAATTGAAATATAAAATATTCAAACACTTCTATACTTGAAATAATCATGGAAAATATATCATAATGCTCCCGGTTACTTACACATTCCCAGGAAATATGACGAAAAGGAGCATAAAATATTTTGAAATTTACTTCATTTAAGAGCTCAATTGAATGTCATAAAGATGACTAAACGTTATTTCAAAACCAGATTTGTATTCAGTATGAAAAATACTAATTATAATGAGGTTTTGAAGGAAATCCATTTTTCTGAGAAAGTTTTTGGCTCTAAAAACTTTTTCTTCCAAAATTGAAATATAAAATATTCAAACACTTCTATACTTGAAATAATCATGGAAAATATATCATAATGCTCTCGGTTACTGATACATCCCAAGGAATGATGAAAAGGAGCATAAATTATTTTGAAATTCAGTTCATTTAAGAGCTCAATTGAATGTCATAAAGATGACTAAACGCTATTTTAAAACCAGATTTGCATTCAGTATGAAAAATACTAATTATAATGAGGTTTTGAAGGAAATCCATTTTTCTGAGAAAAATGCCAAAAAATCAAGGTAATAGTTCAGGGTATTTTTTAGCTCCAAAAACTTTTTCTTTCAAAATTGAAAGATAAGATATTGAAACACTTCTATACATGAAATAATCATGGAAAATATATAATAATGCTCTTGGTTACTGATACATCCCCAGGAAATATGACGAAAAGGAGCATAAAATATTTTGAAATTCACTTCAATTAAGAGCTCAATTGAATGCCATAAAGATGACTAAACATCATTTTAAATCCAGATTTGTATTCAGTATGAAAAATACTAATTATAATGAGGTTTTGAAGGAAATCCATTTTCTGAGAAAAATGCCAAAAATTCAGGGTATTTTTTGGCTCCAAAAACTTTTTCTTCTAAAATTGAAATATAAAATATTCAAACACTTCTATACTTGAAATAATCATGGAAAATATATCATAATGCTCCCGGTTACTTACACATTCCCAGGAAATATGACGAAAAGGAGCATAAAATATTTTGAAATTTACTTCATTTAAGAGCTCAATTGAATGTCATAAAGATGACTAAACGTTATTTCAAAACCAGATTTGCATTCAGTATGAAAAATACTAATTATAATGAGGTTTTGAAGGAAATCCATTTTTCTGAGAAAAATGCCAAAAAATCAAGGTAATAGTTCAGGGTATTTTTTAGCTCCAAAAACTTTTTCTTTCAAAATTGAAAGATAAGATATTGAAACACTTCTATATTTGAAATAATCATGGAAAATATATCATAATGCTCTCGGTTACTGATACATCCCAGGAAATATGACGAAAAGGAGCATAAAATATTTTGAAATTCACTTCATTTAAGAGCTCAATTGAATGTCATAAAGATGACTAAACGCTATTTTAAAACCAGATTTGTATTCAGTATGAAAAATACTAATTATAATGAGGTTTTGAAGGAAATCCATTTTTCTGAGAAAAATGCCAAAAATTCAAGGTAATAGTTCAGGGTATTTTTTAGCTCCAAAAACTTTTTCTTTCAAAACTGAAAGATGAGATATTGAAACACTTCTATACTTGAAATAATCATGGAAAATATATAATAATGCTCTCAATTAAAGATACATACTCAGTAAATACGATGCAAAGACAAGAATAAATATATATATATATATATATATATATATATATATATATATATATATATATATATATATATATATATATATATATATATATCCCTGGGGATAGGGGAGAAAGAATACTTCCCACGTATTCCCTGCGTGTCGTAGAAGGCGACTAAAAGGTGAGGGAGCGGGGGGCTGGAAATCCTCCCCTCTCACTTTTTTTTTTAATTTTCCAAAAGAGGGAACAGAGAAGGGGCCCAGGTGAGGATATTCCCTCAAGGGCCCAGTCCTCTGTTCTCAACGCTACCTCGCTAATGCGGGAAATGGCGAATAGTATGAAAGAAAAAGAAAAGATATATATATATATATATATATATATATATATATATATATATATATGAGGTGAGCACTTTTAGCTTGGCTTCGAGGTCTGTTGTGGGTGTGGGGGTAGGCTGTGGGGGGGTGAGGTCTGTGTTGGGGAGGTGGGGGTTAGGCTGTGTGTGGGGGGGGGGAGGTCTATGAATGGGGCATGATTGCCATGGACAGGCTTGAGTGGGCCATGAGTGGGGGGTTGGGGGGTTTAAATGGTTTGGGAGGAGGCCATATAGGGTTGTTTGATGGTCGTTTACCTGGTTATGCCGTGGTCTGTGTGTGTGTGTGTGTGTGTGTGTGTGTGTGTGTCTGTGTGTGTGTGTGTGTGTGTGTGTGTGTGTGTGTGTGTGTCTAATTTACATACGTGTGGAGTCATCTGGTCAACACTATTTCAATACGTCATCACGAATTTTCTCATCTCCAACCTATACCACTTCGTTATTCATCTAATGAAATTGGAATAAAACAAACGCCCCCCCACCTCCCTTATTTTTTACGTGACTTTAAATGTATGCGTTTAAAAAAAAAAGGGGAGAGAGAGAGAGAGAGAGAGTGAAAAATCGTCTCTGTGCGTATATCATGTGGAGCCCTTAGATGTGCTTATTATAAATGATATTTATGATGGTTATTGGGTGGGGGGAAAAGTGGAGGTGGAGGTGGAGGTGGGGGGAAAGTGGGGGAGGTGTGGAGGTAGAGGTGGGGTGGAGAAGAGGAGGAGGGGGTCGTGTGATATGAGCGCCATTACGCGCTTGATGTACAAATATGTACGTATCTATGTATGTCGTTTTTTCCTTTTTCCTTTTTTCTCTCTTTTCTTTTTTCTCTTGTTAAGTGTCGACAATGAATCCCATTTGCGTGGCAAACATGTTCATTTGTTGTCACTGGTGGGTGGGTGGGTGGGTTGTGGGTGGTGGGTTGTGGTGGAGGGTTGTGGTGGGGTTGGGGTGGGTTGAGGGGGGGGGAAGAGACTTTGTAGAAAATGGGATGACCCAAATGAGTTGTGTCGGGAGGTAACTGGTGCGTTACGTCATCAGTAGTTCCGTCCATTTTGAATCGCCCTTCTCACTGTCTCTCTCTCTCTCTCTCTCTCTCTCTCTCTCTCTCTCTCTCTCTCTCTCTCTCTCTCTCTCTCTCCAAGAGTATTGAATATTATTCCTTCCAGTCAAATCTTTCTTTCTTTCTATTTTGACAAAGTTCCACACACGAGTGTGTGTCACGTCAAGACTATCCAATACCATGTTACCGAAAACTTGTATAGAACTTCTATAGAACAAGAACAGAATCGAAGAACACGTTCGAATTCTTGTGTATGTGATGTTGGCCCAATAGATGTCAAGGTTGTGTGTGGGTTTCGATGGGAAGGATCCAGTCCATGAATCCCTCCCTCCGTCTATCCCTCGACCATTGGATTATACAGGAGGATCGGAGAAGGTTTGACACATAGGTTCAAGAAGAGATAAAGGATCGAATAGTACATACAAGAGGATCGGAGAAGGTTTGACACATGGGTTCAAGAAGAGATAAAGGATCGAATAGTACATACAAGAGGATCGGAGAAGGTTTGACACATGGGTTCAAGAAGAGATAAAGGATCGAATAGTCAGTATCAGTAACAATGGAGCAGCATCGAAATATATGATGAGATTTTAATGCAAGGAATTTCACAGTACGAGGTATCAGACACCATACTGAACCCTTCAACAAACCACCAGACACCATATTCGACCCCACAACCACATATTGACCCCAGATATTTCTCGTTTAAGGTCACATTCCCCAGCCTCTCCGGTACACTTCAGGTTATTAGAAAAAAAAAGGAGGGCAAGAACCAAGATAAGCTTGAAAGGGTCATGAGAGGAAGGGAAAAATAAAAAGGGCATGGCGCAACATTACCGGGAAAGACGTAAAATACCAGAAATTTTCCCCCACGACTCAGCGTTGAAAACCGGGCTCTGTGTGTGTGTGTGTGTGTGTGTGTGTGTGTGTGGAGGGGAAGAGGGGTTAGAAGACCTCCCAAACCATCGTTAGGTAAGGGAAGGTCCCAGGTAGACCCACCCTTAACTGTAGGGAAGGAGGAAGGAGGGCGTAGGTAGGTAGTTAGAAGACCTCCCGAACCATCGTAAGGTAAGGGAAGATCCCAGGCAGACCCCACCCTTAACTGTAGGGAAGGAGGAAGGAGGGCGTAGGTAGGTTAGGTAGGTAGTTAGAAGCAAAAGCCCTCCGCAAACCATCGTAAGGTAAGGGAAGGTCCCAGACAGACCCCACCCTGCCCTCCACGAACCATCGTAAGATACACGTCGTTATAATCATCTCTGGCTCAGTGCTGAGTGTGTGATTCGTGGTCTTCCCTGGATGAAGACATACCCACACCCTCAACCATCGTCCGACACACACACACACACACACACACACACACACACACACACACACTAAGCCTTTCAAAGATTCATATGTAAACTTCAACATCTCCCTAACAACCCAACCCTCTCTCCCAACCCGGCCCACATTTTAAAGTACCCCCAGCTTTCCCTTCCCCACCACCCCTCCTCCTCCTCCTCCTCTTCCTCCTCCTCCTCCTCCTCCTCCTCCTCCTCCTCCTCCTCCTCCTCCACCTCCTGCGCACCCTGGACCCCTTAGCCCCTAAAGTTTAAAAAGGCGCGGCCCAAGAATTCCGGGCAATTAGGGAGCGTATTTGTGAAGAATACGCCGAGGGGTTGAGGAGCTACGCTTGTTTACCGTCTTTCAAAGCAGCTGTAAACACGCGTAGATAACATGTGTCAACACTCGAGAGTGTAAACAGGTGTTTTGGCCAGTGTGTCAGCGAAGCAATTGGAATGGGGGGGTGGGGGGCCCCCACCCCACCTTTCTCCGTGTGTATCCAATGATGTGGTGTTGGTCTTGTGTACATGTGTGTGTGTGTGTGTGTGTGTGTGTGTGTAATTATGATGAGTCAATGAGGGTGTAAGGATACCTCGAGCACGACGGTACGACCCCTCGAGCACGACAGTACGACCCTTTGAGCACGACGGTACGGGTGACCCCTTTGAGCACGACGGTACGACCCCTTTGAGCACGGCGGTACGACCCTATAAGCACGACGGTACGACCCCTTTGAGCACGACGGTACGACCCCTTTGAGCACGACGGTACGACCCCATAAGCACGACGGTACGACCCCTTGGGTATTGAGGGCGTAAGGCCTTTGACCTGACTTTTACAGGTCAGGTCAGAGCCGCCCCCCCCTCCCCCAGGATCGTACCGTCGATGCTCAAGGGGTCGTACCGTCGTGCTCAGGGGGTCGTACCGTCGTGCTCAAGGGGTCGTACCGTCCGCTTTCCACTCCTCCCCCCTCGTGCCCCATGGGAGTTAAGCAGGTCTCCTCTGGCACATTTTCCTTCGTGTGTGTGTGTGTGTGTGTGTGTGTGTGTGTTTACCCGCAACACAGCCCAGGGCTTCGGCCAACACCCAGGTAGGAGCAGTGTGTTGCTTCCCCCCGGGTCACGCCGGACTAGAGTGTGTGTGTGTGTTGTGTGTGTGTGTGTGTGTGTGTGTGTGTGTGTGTGTGTGTGTGTGTGTGTGTCTGTATATTCTAATCTTGTTGGCTTTATTAGCCTTCGTCATTATATACTGATCTTGTGGTATTGTAAACTTATATTTGATGAAACTTGTATTAGAGAAGTTCAGAATTGATATATATATATATATATATATATATATATATATATATATATATATATATATATATATATATATATATATTATATATATATATATTATATATATATATATATATATATATATATATATATATATATATATATATATATATATTGATGTATTTTTTTGTATTATTATACTTGTGTTTTAAGGATATGTGTAGCTTATTGTATTGATGTATTTTTTTTTTTGGTATTGGAAAGTTCAGTGTTGATGTATGGTATTGTATATTTCTTCTGTTGTTTTAAGGGTTATACATAGCTTACTGTATTGATGAATTTTGTGTTGATGTATATATAAGTGTATGAGTGAAATGTGTGGGAGTGTCTATGGTGTAGTGTTGGACAGATGAATAATATATGATATTGTATAGTGTATGGTATACATCACATGACATTGTATTGTTCTTTTGTTATGGTCCCCTTTGGTGTTCTATAGCTAATAGAACACGTCTCGCGTTTTCTATACCTTACATAGAACACGTCCAACTGTCTTCTTTAGTAGCGTTAAGTTCACACAACTGGCCACATACATTTTTCCACTTATCATGTCTTTCCAAGGTGATCTTTACTTCTTTTCTTGCTCTTCTCCTCTCTCGCATTAATCACCTCGTCGTCTTCTTCTTCTTCTTCGTCCATTAAGGTAGGGAGGTCAAAAGGGGGACACGGTTGCCGGCGGACACCACACGCCAAAGAACAGGTCAAGGGCCGTTCGAGGTCGTGACCTCCCTGCTCCCGCTTGACCAGCCCTGCCGGTGGTTCTCGGGGGTCGTGTGTACGCTCACCACGTCGCCCCAAGACGCGTTCGACCAGACATCGGAATGAAGAGAACGACTTCTCCCCCGGTTACTCCCTGGGCGCCTCTCCTGGGTTCGAACCCCTGAGTGATTCTTTCCTTTCCCATTCCGTGAGAGCGAGGGATCGGGATGGGGAATGGGTGAGGGGTGTTTCCCCATCATCCCCGCTTTTCTCTTCTCATGAATAAAGGCCATTGTGTGTGTGTGTGTGTGTGTGTGTGTGTGTGTGTGTGTGTGTGTGTGTGTGTGTGTGTGCACGTAATTTTGCCGTTGTTTCGGGCGTTGCCAGCTGGATCTAGTGGTGTGGGAGATCGTGCATCCGTTTTCTTCACAACAGACGTTTCCATCTGTTCCCTCTTTGGTCTGTTGTCCAGCAGCGCCTGTGCTAACGAGATTAATGGTCTGTGCTGCTGTGGAGTATGTCTTTATCTGTGGAGTATGTCTTTATCTGTGGGGTATGTGCTGCTGTGGAGTATGTCCTTATCTGTGGGGTATGTGTTTATCTGTGGAGTATGTCCTTATCTGTGGAGTATGTCTTTATCTGTGGAGTATGTCTTTATCTGTGGAGTATGTCCTTATCTGTGGAGTATGTCCTTATCTGTGGAGTATGTCTTTATCTGTGGGGTATGTCTTTATCTGTGGAGTATGTCTTTATCTGTGGAGTATGTCCTTATCTGTGGAGTATGTCCTTATCTGTGGAGTATGTCTTTATCTGTGGAGTATGTCCTTATCTGTGGAGTATGTCCTTATCTGTGGAGTATGTCTTTATCTGTGGAGTATGTCTTTATCTGTGGAGTATGTCTTTATCTGTGGAGTATGTCTTTATCAGTGGAGTATGTCTTTATCAGTGGAGTATGTCTTTATCTGTGGAGTATGTCTTTATCTGTGGAGTATGTCTTCATCTGTGGAGTATGTCTTTATCTGTGGAGTATGTCTTTATCTGTGGAGTATGTCTTCATCTGTGGAGTATGTCTTTATCTGTGGAGTATGTCTTTATCTGTGGAGTATGTCTTTATCTGTGGAGTATGTCCTTATCTGTGGAGTATGTCTTTATCTGTGGAGTATGTCTTTATCTGTGGAGTATGTCTTTATCTGTGGAGTATGTCTTTATCTGTGGAGTATGTCCTTATCTGTGGAGTATGTCCTTATCTGTGGAGTATGTCTTTATCTGTGGAGTATGTCTTTATCTGTGGAGTATGTCCTTATCTGTGGGGTATGTGCTGCTGTGGAGTATGTCTTTATCTGTGGAGTATGTCCTTATCTGTGGAGTATGTCTTTATCTGTGGAGTATGTCTTTATCTGTGGAGTATGTCTTTATCTGTGGAGTATGTCTTTATCTGTGGAGTATGTCTTTATCTGTGGAGTATGTCCTTATCTGTGGAGTATGTCCTTAGCTGTGGAGTATGTCCTTATCTGTGGGGTATGTCTTTATCTGTGGAGTACGTCTTTATCTGTGGAGTATGTCTTTATCTCCCATATCACTCCCATCTCTCGCCCACACTTGTGTTGTCTCATCCCCCACAACATCTCTTGACACCTTCGTCTCAAACTCCCTGGGATCGCAGGGGTTCGAACCCTCCCCTTAGTTTGAAGCAAACTCACACCCATCTCTCCTCTCCCACCTCTCGTATGTCTCATTCAGCCAGACTGAACATACTCATTTACCCATCTTGAAAGAGATTCTTATCCTTCGTGAGTACTGTGTGACCGCTAATTAATCACCCCTCACTCTCCTGGAAACAGACCGACTCGTTCGCGATTGTGGTTCGACCCGATAACGAAGCCCTCTCGAAGCACACGACCCCATCCGAGGTTTCAGAAGGTTCCGACACGTGTGTGTGTGTGTGTGTGTGTGTGTGTGTGTGCGTGCGTGTGTGTGCGTGTGTGTGTGTGTGTGTGTGTGTGTGTGTGTGTGTGTGTGTGTGTGTGTGTGTGTGTGTGTGTGTGTGTGTATGTTCGTTTAAATGGTTTGAGAAGACATGGCGTTACGAACTAGATGTCCTTTTCCTTTTGAAACATTTATAACACTATCCAGACTCTCCTTTGTAGTCACGTTGGTATATTGTTCATGGCTATATTATCTGATGATATAAGGGGATAAAAATATTATATGAATATTGGTGATTATAATTCCCAGGTATATAGAATTACCCGATCATATATTTTCCAGCCCATTTTTAAAGTACCACACAACTGCAGAACAATGTATATATATATATATATATAGATAGATATAGATATAGATATAGATAGATAGATAGATAGATAGATAAATAGATAGTTCTTGTGGGAAGAAGAACAGACATAACATAACATAAACAAACACAGGAGGAGGAGAGGGAGACATGCCTCTCTCTCACACACACAACCCCTCCTCCCTCCATTTTCTTTCCTCAAGTGTCCTGGCCCAGTTGTGAGAGGTCACAGGGCAAGGTCGTCGCGCTGGGTCTTCAGCACGCGTCCTGTGACCCTTAACAGCCTCTCGTGGTCGGGTAATTACCTCTCCCCCTCCCATTACCTCGTTACCCTCCAAGTCTTTGATATCCATCCTCTTGCTTCAAGGCTTACCTTCAGAGGAGATATATATATATATATATATATATATATATATATATATATATATATATATATATATATATATATATATATATATATATTTTCTTTTCTTTCAAACTATTCGCCATTTCCCGCGTTAGTGAGGTAGCGTTAAGAACAGAGAACTGGGCCTTTGAGGGAATATCCTCATCTGGCCCCCTTCTCTGTTCCTTCTTTTGGAAAAAAAAAAAAAAAAAAAAAAAAATAATGAGAGGGGAGGATTTCCAGCCCCCCGCTCCCTCCCCTTTTAGTCGCCTTCTACGACATGCAGGGAATACGTGGGAAGTATTCTTTCTCCCCTATCCCCAGGGATATTATATTATATATATATATATATATATATATATATATATATATATATATATATATATATATATATAATATATATATATATATATATATATATATATATATATATATATATATATATCAATGGGGTTAGCATTGTAATGCCCCATTGTTCAGACCTGTTCTTTACCTGCGACATTATTGTTCACAGTGTCATTGTCCAACTGCTCCATTGTCCCATTCTAAACCCTCTTGCGTTTGTTTTTGTTTATGATATTTTTTTGTTTGTCTGGGGGGGGGGAGGAGGGGGGAGGGGGGAGCCGGGTGTGCAGGCTGTTGGCTGGTTTTTGAATGCTGTCTTGTTCTTCCTCTTTTATTGTAATATATATATATATATATATATATATATATATATATATATATATATATATATATATATATAAATATATATATATATATATATATATATATATATATATATATATATATATATATATATATATATATATATATATATATTGGAAAGGATCACAATTTTGCGCGTGATCAAGTATATTCCTATGAGTCCACGGGGAAAATGAAACACGGAAAGTTCCCAAGTGCACTTTCGTGTCATAATCACATCATCAGGGGAGACACAAGAGAGATATATAACAGTCAGTTAATATACATCGAAGAGACGAAGCTAGGACGCCATTTGGTAAACATGTTTACCAAATGGCGTCCTAGCTTCTGTGGACCCCGGTTTTCCGAGGGAGGAGGAAGGGAGCTGACAGCCACTGAGGTGCTGGGTTCTCCCGGGTCGTCCAGCCGTGGGTGACCAACGCTCCGGTCCGCTGGAGGGTAAGTGTAGCGCCCCCCTCCCTTGGTCAGTGGCTACCGGCCACCTACTACTACTACTACTACTACTACTACTACTACTACTACTGCTACTTATACTAGTACTACTTCTGCTACTACTACTATTACTATTACTGCTGCTGCTACCTGCATCAGAGAGAGAGAGAGAGAGAGAGAGAGAGAGAGAGAGAGAGAGAGAGAGAGAGAGAGAGAGAGAGAGAATAATACCCTTTTATAAACCCACCCATCCTTTTTCAACTTCCCATTACACCCACCAACCCACCAACCCCACCACCTCACCACCTCACCTCACCTCACCCCACCTCACCACCTCACCTCACACCACCTCACCACCTCACCTCACCCCACCTCACCACCTCACGTTCATATCGTGGTAGATGAACAGCGAGTTCGCCACACGCTTATGTAAAACAAAAAGAAAGGCACACCCGATAGACAACCTTTTAAATAAACCTACGGACGATAGATAGGGGGGAAAAAAGATATTATAGAGGAAGGTAAATTTCATTCATTCAACACCCCTCTACATCATTTTCCATAATGATAGCTGACCTTTAGTGATGATTTGCGACAGAGAGAAATGGAAAAAAAAAAAGGAGATGAATAATT